>NC_051229.1:37568098-37683098 GCF_015220715.1 Pygocentrus nattereri
TAGCAAACATCTGGAATTCCATAGCAATGGCGCAGCAACACCTTAGCAACCATTTGGGATTTCATAGCAATGGCCCAGCAACACCTTATCAAACATCTGGAATTCCATAGCAATGGCCCAGCAGCACCTTAGCAACCATTTGGGATTTCATAGCAATGGCCCAGCAACACCTTATCAAACATCTGGAATTCCATAGCAATGGCCCAGCAGCACCTTAGCAACCATTTGGGATTCCATAGCTATGGCACTGCAACACTTTGGCAACAACCTAGGATGCTGTAACGATGGCCCAACAACAGCTTAGCCACCACCTAGGATACCATAGCAATGGGCCAGCAACACCTTAGCAACCATCTTGGATACTATAGCAACAGATTAGCAACCATCTGGGATAACACAGCACCATCTTAACAACAATCTGGGATACCATAGCAAAAGCCTATCAACCCTTTAGCAACCCTTTAGCAATTTAATAGCAATGACTTTGTGAAGCCAACTAAAAGTTTGTTCACAAACTTTAATCTTCGGGTTACGTTTGACATGATGTGCATCACAGATCATATCGTTTACTTGAGTCAGAAGAGTTCACAGTGGTGGTGATAGGAACCAGACATCCACCTCTAAAAGCTCCCTCAGAAAGTTCCTACATTAAGTAATGTTCACTGTGGTTGGTAGTGATGTACCAAAATGAAAAGTCCTAGCCAGAACTGAAAAACATAACAAAGGTCTGTTTTTTGTTTGTTTGTTGTGAAAATTAGCTTTTTGTATTTCTGCTTTTGAGTAGGTGGACTACATATAAAACATCAAGGTAACAAAGAGAAAATAATTCTGGTATTATTGATAATATCTGCTTTCAATAGGACAAAACTGCACTGACAAAAACATAAAATGTAGCTACACTTTGTGCTGAGAGTTTAATGTAACGTCTAATGTTCCTTATAGACGCTCAAAAATTGCACGTTGTGGAAATTTTCACTGTTGACCTGCTGCTTAAATATGTGAGATCAAAGTAAACGAGCAGTGTATTTAGTCACTGCTTCTTCCTTTTTTCTTATCATTTAAATAATTGGCGAAATGTTGGACACTTGCAGGCCTGTTTAATGTTTGGCGTTTTCTCTGACAGAATTTTATGCCTTTTTTTCACTCTCAGCTGAAAAGGCAGAAACTTTTATCTGTTTTTCCATTCTGGGCAACTTTTTACTTTCACTCCACTACATTTCAAAGTCAAATATCTCACTATTTCATCCACTACATTTTGAGAAATTTGTCGTTCCTTTTGGTTTCTGTGTGTATAAAAACGTAACATGTCAAAACTAAAGAAGCGCAAAGCCAGAGCACCAATCAGGGCCCAGCGGTCACTTTGTTTAGAGCTGGTTTTGACCTGTTGGTCAGACCGACCCAGTGCAGCACGCGGTTCAACGTCAGCGCAGCAGCGTAAAACTTTGGGAGAGTCTGTTCAACATAAATGATGAACTAACCTAACTTTGTGTAAATAGAGCTCAATATAGAAATATGTCCACATATGCAGTCGAGACTGACGCAGCTTTTTTCTGAATTTCTACAAACACCATTTCATTTTATAGTAAATGAGTTTGGGCTGGTTTATGTTTATGAACAGACGCCTACAGATCAACATAGTAAAGGAGCTCTTCTGTGATCCTGAGTTTAAAGCCAGTTTTTATTCAACTTAAACTTGGAACTAAGTTGTAAATAAATCTGAAACTGAAACTTTGCTTGTGTGTAAAAAGTGATTTCAGAGCCACTCGGTTCTCCCTGATGGAAACTGTTTACCTTCAGTGTTTTGTGCTTCTGATCATTTTAATAGACGTCAGCGTCACTAATTAATGACGTTCTATTAAAAGACTGGTTTACCAAGAGAGACGCTGGAGGACTTTCACCTGAAATGAGTTCATGAAGCCAGTCTGGTTATAAAAATGATAACAGGACATCAGAGCCAGAATTCCTCTTTTAGTACTTTTACTTTATACTTAAGTACATTTGAAGGTAAATACTTTAGTACTTTTACTCAAGTGGAGGTCTAAAGGGAGGAACTTCTACTTTTACTGGAGGAATATTTTACCTTGGGGGGTCTCGACTTTAACTCAAGTCCATGATTTGTGTACTTCGTCCACCACTGATGAGTAGAGTTACTCCCATTAGGGGGCAGTCGTTGGCTGGAGGTTAGGGTAACTGCTCCCCGGGCACCATGGATTGGGCTGCCCGCTGCTCCGGGCAAGTGTGCTCACTGCCCCCTAGTGTGTGTGTTCACTAGTGTGCGTATGTGGTGTTTCACTTCACGGATGGGTTAAATGCGGAGGTGGAATTTCCCCGTTTGTGGGATCAAAAAAAGTATCACTTAATCTTAATCTTAACTTAATTAGAGTACGAGAGAAGCTTTTATGTAATGCATTACCGTTTCTGTGTATCTGCCACACCAGTTGTGTTCCTTGTGTTGTGCTCTCTGACGTGTCTCAGCTTGTCTGTGTGACAGTGACAGATAATGAGAGCCGAGCTGGAAAACAAAAACACCTCAAAGTGGCTACGACAACAGACCTGACTGAATGAAGAGAGTATTAACCCATTTGCACTGTTAATGCACACTCAGACATGCACTTCTCAGGTTTGTTTTTATACCTGATCTGGGGTCGTACCTACTGTCTTATATGCATACAGTATATATAAATACATATGATATATTATACATATATACTTATATAAAATGTGGCAATATTACACCTTACATGCATTATTCAGTACTGTGCAAACCAGCATTCATTTATTATATTTCCAGTCAAATTTCATTAAAAGAAGAAAATAAATGAACAACAGGAGGTTCCAAAACATGACTAAAAGCTACAGAGAAAATGTGGCTCCTAACAACCACCTGGAAGAGCTTATAAACACCAAAACTGCAAAACAGCACTTGAAGCTTTCATCTCTGAGAGAGAGGAGAAAATCAAGCTGCTTCAGATCTGAAAACATCCACAGGTGCTTCTTTCCATCCTTCCACTGTGAGAAGACCACTCAGCGCCGTGGGTCTGAAAGGATGTGTAGCTGATCAAGAAGAACCTCGCTGAGAAAAGGAGACGGACACATCAAACAAAGAAGCTGAACGATGGACTGACCACCCCAGAGTCCAGACCTCAACACCACTGAATGGGTTTGATTACTTCAGAAAATCATCAACCAGCAAGACTGAACTTTGGAGATGTGTCTGCAGATTCTTTGAGGAACTGATGAAAGGATGGAAGCTGGAAAGAACGGACACTGAAATATAACGTTAAATGTATGTTTTCTGCCTTTCTTTTGATGCTTGAAGTTCTGAATGACTGTTTTGACTGGACATTGAATAAATGAAGGAAGGTGCTCTCTGAGTTGTGCACAGTGCTGTATATGTATATGTAAGGACTCCTTTGCAGTAAGCTTGTTCTGTTGTTCTCAGGGTGTTAAACGGTCATAGTAACATGTGACAACGTGTTTTAGGACTGAGCGCATACTTGTGTTTGGGCCATTAGGCTGCTGGTGAGCTCACAGCTGCAGGGAAACACCAGATGTGCCTCAGAACAGTGTCACAGCCTCTCTCTGCCTTCAGACTCTCTCAGGAGAGGAGATGAATTATGTGCTGAGGGCCTCATTCATGGCAGATTAATGTGATCTAGTTTGTTTGTAAACAACTTGTTCTAAACATTAGCAGCTGAGTGCATGAAGGAGGCTAGCTAGTGTTTAATGAATGGGCAGTATGACAGTCAGTCTGAGGAGTATTTTGATTGTACTTTGCTGTAAAACTACCTGTACCTGTCACTGTTCGTTGTGCAAAGCAGAGAGAATCTTCTGGTTGACAGCAGGTAAATTCCGTTCTACCTCGCATTAATTTTGCATAAATTTATGCAAGTTTATAGGAATGGAATTTGCTGTTAGCACAGATGCTAATCTGTTGTTAAGACAATTTGGTAATAATATAACATCTCGATGCACAATTTACAAATGTTTGCATAAAATAAAGTATTCAGAAAAAAATAAGAGGAAAGACAGTTGTTAAAAATAAATGAATGAAACATAATTAAAAGAGGCTTGAGAATGAACTTGGTTTGGCAAAGCTGTTGCTGTGAAATCTCAGGTGGTTGCTAAAGTGTTGCTGTGGTATCCCAGGTGGTTGCTAAGGTGTTACTTTGCTGTCCCAGGTGGATGCTAAGATGCTGATAGATAGGTGGTTGCTAAGATGTTGAAAGGCCATTGCTATGATATCCCAGGTGGTCGCTAAGGTGTTGCTATGTTATCCCAGGTGGTTACTAAGATGTTGATAAACCATTGCTATGTAATCCCAGATGGCTGCTAAGGTGTTGCTATGCTGTTGCTATGTTATCCTAGGTGGTTGCTAAGATGTTGATAGGCCATTACTATGGTACCCCAGGTGGTTGCTAAGGTGTTGCTGTACTGTCTGAGGTGGTTGCTAAGATGCTAATAGGCCATTACTGTGGTATCCCAGGTGGTTGCTAAAGTGTTGCTATGTTATCCCAGGTGGTTACTAAGATGTTGATAGGCCATTGCTATGGAATCCCATTTCCTTCAGCCCAATCATCATGAAAATTACAATAAATGTTAAAGCCAACTGGTATTTAAACAAAAAAAATGTCAAAAACGTAAAAAACGTAAAAATTGAGATACAAGGTTTTGTTCCAACAACAGTGCTAAGGACGTTATTCCCACATAGACTCTAGAATCTTGAAAAGTTTTATGGTTCTGGCTTCAAAATCACAACCTGTGAAAATAGTACAGAAAAAAAGCACAGAATGATAAAGCGAAGAACAGTAAGTCGACTTCGAGAAGCCAGATAAATGACATCCAGTCGTCTGCTCACTATGCGGTTAATGTACAGTAGTTACTTTACACCAGTTGTTCGTTTCTTTGACGGTCATGTCGCATGTATACTTCACACTCAACAAACAAGTTGAGAGGAAACATGAACCATATAAACACATTTCTACCTCATTTCTAAGCTTGATATGTTTGTATTTTCTAGGGCATTATTTTACTGTAATGTCTTGCTGGTAGTCATTGTTAAACAGAAGCAGACAATAAAATGTGTTCCTCATAGTATTTACAACCTTTTATTTGCTTTTTATTCAGGACAGAAGAATGAATGATTTGCCCAGTTGACCATTTCCCTTTGGCAAACTTTAGCTTTTCCAAAATATTGACTATTAAAATATCTGACCCAGGTCACAAATTATGCTGAAATAAAAACAGGCTCAGGGGTGGTGGACTGGCTCTAGTCCTTTGACCACTCATCCCTTAGTGTGAAGCAGAAGGCTCGAATGATGGATGATATCATGGGTCAGCAGAGAGAGATGGAAGAAATGAAATCATAGAGTTCCTGCATAGATCAAGTCATTGTTTTATTTTGCTTGGGTGTACAGGCTGGGAGATAAGGGGGTTCTAATCATGATCTGGCCGGATTCCCTGGCCGTCACGTCCCCTCTGCTTCTTTTTCCTCTGGGAATGTTTGTAGCGAGAGTACAAACTCTTTTCCACTGCCAATTACTCATGCATCAAGACTGGAGATAAGCTTTGGAGGGTTTTCTTCACTAAGTTCAATGTTCTCATCAGGAACTGGCTGGAGATGTTTTCATACTGTAACAGTGGACATCTTCCAACATGCTACGCAACAAAGTTTTACTAATATTTAAATTTGTCATAATGTCTGCCAGTAAAATTAGAGTTTATTTTGGTCCATCATGGCAACACACCACAACAGATCCTTGTCCGATTTCTGTGAGAAGCATTGTGCCATGCATCAGAACAGTATATTGACTTTGTAGGATATGGTGCATCAAAAAAGTCAAAAAAAGATGTAAATTGATCTGGCCAACTCAATCAGATGGCAGGTGTCTGCATGAGTATTGTTTATAACTCAATGTATGGAACTTTGTTCCATTGTAACATGACAGCACCTTGTGATAATTGGATAATTGGCCATTGACTTTTCTAAATTTACGCCTAATTAAATGGTTTAGACGTAAAGAAAGTCATTCAGAGTGATTGTTCATTGTAGAGAAACTTACTGATTCAGAATTTCACAGTGGTGGTCATAGGAACCAAACATCCACCTCCAAAAGCTCCCTCACAGAAAGTTAATACATGGATACGTGCTCATCGCAGTGTGAATATGCATGCATGCTCACCCAGAAACCATTGCAGTGCATCCAACAATAAAGGCAGCAGCTTCTTGTATACAGTGATAGGAAACACTGTAGCTCACAGAAAGCTCCAATTCCACATGCTGATCCATTTTACCGACCAACGTGGACATGAATCTCACCAACTACTGTGGAGGCCAATTTTTTTGTTCAGTAAAAAGGACCTAAAATGTCAAATGGATGCCAAACTACCAAGATGTTAGATTTCTTAGGATTTTTTGCATTTGCTGTTCAGTCATGCATTTAAATCTTAAACCCCGACCCCCCTACAATTTTCTCTCCGATTTAGTTGTGTCCAATTACACCCTCTAACACAGCGGAGACATCCTGCATCCTACCCACCCATAGAGTGAGACCAGTTAGACTCTCTCGGACTCCCTGCCACAGACGGCTGTAGCATCAAACTCACGAGCACCTGATGACAGGGCCAATGCTTCGGCGATCTTGCCACTCATAGTCCCATACAAATAATTTTAAGAAAGATTTTCTATGTAAGTCCACAGGGGGGTCCAAAGTTTCCAGAATTTGTCCATTTGGTGACACAGTTCGTAGGTCAGTTTTTTCATGAGAAGCAGCATTGCAGCTTAGGATGGCCACAGCTCACAGTTGGTGGAGAGAAACTGGCCCTCAAATTTGGCCCATTTTTTGCCAGAAATGAAAACATTAGAAAGAAAAATTTGATCAAAAATCTGTTCTCTTCCTATTCTGAACAGATACAGGGCAGGGAAAAATCATGAAATTGTGGTTAAAAAATATTTTCTACTATAATCTGGACCCCAGAACATGGCAATATTTTTACCCGGCCTAAAGGCATGGAAGAACGTTTCTTTTTCAGTTTTACATTTAAAGCACAGATTTGATCAGTCTGGAAAAATCTTCTGTAGGCGAATGGATTTCATAGCTTTGATGAATAAATTATTTAACTGTAGTACTTAAACAAAAAGCTTTGCTTTACTCCTCAGTGAACTCTCTGGGTATCAGCGACGAGCTCAAGCAGAAGCTTCAGGACGTGATGGTGGACAGACACAAACTAACGCTGGGAAAGACTCTCGGAGAGGGTGAGTGTGGCCTGCGCAGCGTTTTGCTCTTTGTTGTTTGTTAATTCACCCCAAAATATTTTTAAACAAACCTGCACTGAAGTGCGTATTATAAAATACACAAATAAAATCGGTCCTAGTTTTGGCCTACTGGCAGAAAGCTCCACCCTCCTCATCATTTTTGATAGGCTCAGACACGTTCATGAGGACATTCTATTAATCTCTAATAATTAGCATTCATTAGAATTATTCCACAAGTTCACATTGTTCTGAGAACACCAGCAGCTTCTTTGTTTCATAAGAATTAAGTTAAAAAGACATGTAGTCTAATATTTACAGTTTATCACACTTTAGTTTTATTTGACATTTTTACACCAGTAACGGTAGCTAACATTAGCTGTAAGGCTAACTAACTTGATTATTTTGAGTGCATGTTTACATTTCAGCTGTGCACAGATTGTCGGTTGCTAGGCAGCAGACATAAGTTATACTAGATAGCCAACTTTGATCAAGTAGGTTAAGAGATAAGATGCTGTAAGATAAGATAAAACTCCCAAATTAAGATCAGGTTTGCTTCTGTAATATGAACTTGTAAAAAATCTTATATCTTATAAAAATTGAACATTTCTGTAATGTGGCCCTCCAGTTTATAGTGATACTCTGGCGCTAATAGTGTGTCCAAAAGCCCCACCCAGCTCATAATCCCACATCAGATTGGCTTAATTGAAGCATTAACGAGGCCACGCCTTGCACTAATCAGCTCTCATTCCAAGTCATTGTAATCAGGATGGTAAAGCGATTGTCGTTCAGTGTTTTCTGATTCCACTAAAGCGTAAATCATGACTGTGGCTGTGATGCTGTGTGTGAATGTCTGCAGGCGAGTTCGGCTCTGTGATGGAAGGCCTGTTGACTCAGGAGGATTCCGTTCTTAAAGTGGCTGTAAAGACAATGAAGAGTAAGTCAACACATGTAAACGTCTGCACTGCTCTTTCTACACACCTCTCAGTTACACTGTCCTATTAAACTCATCTTCTCTGCGTTGTGTATTCAGTTGCTATCTGCACCCGCACTGAGATGGAGGACTTTCTCAGAGAGGCAGCGTGCATGAAGGAGTTTGACCACCAGAACGTCATGAGGCTACTAGGTAAAACCACCAGATCACCACAGAAGCTCACGTTACCCAGCTACACTATATGCATATCAGTGTCATTTTCAGTTGGCGATACTTTTACATCTACTTCAGTGTACAGTGGGTTGCAAAAGTATTCATACCCCTTGAACTTTTCCATATTTTGTCACATTACAACCACAAACATAAATATATTTCACTGGAATTTAATGTGAAAGACCAACACAAAGTGGTATACAATTGTGAAGTGGAAAGAAAATTATACATGAATCAAAACATTTTTTACAAATAAAAAACTAATAAGTGCGACGTGCAAAAGTATTCAGCCCCCCTGAGTCAATACTTTGTGGAGCCACCTTTTGCTGCAATTACAGCTGCAAGTCTTTTAGGGTATGTCTCCACCAGCTTTGCACATCTAGTGACTGAAATTCTTGCCCATTCCTCCTTGCAAAACAGCTCAAGCTCAGTCAGATTGGATGGAGAGCGTTTGTGAACAGCAGTTTTGAGATCTTGCCACAAATTCTCAATTGGGTTTAGGTCTGGACTCTGACTGGGCCATTCTAACACATGAATATTCTTTTTTTTAAACCACTCCATTGTAGCTCTGGCTTTATGTTTAGGGTCGTTGTCCTGCTGGAAGGTGAACCTCCGCCCCAGTCTCAAATCTTTTGCTGACTCCAACAGGTTTTCTTCCAAGATTGCCCTGTATTTGGCTCCATCCATCTTCCCATCAACTTTGACCAACTTCCCGGTCCCTGCTGAAGAGAAGCACCCCCAGAGCATGATGCTGCCACCACCATATTTGACAGTGGGGATGGTGTTTTCAGAGTGATGTGCAGTGTTATTTCTCCGCCACGCATAGCGTTTTGCATTGTGGCCAAAAAGTTCTATTTTGGTCTCGTCTGACCAAAGCACCTTCTTCCACATGTTTGCTGTGTCCTCAACATGGCTTCTGGCAAACTGCAAACTGGACTTCTTATGGTTTTCTTTTAACAATGGCTTTCTCCTTGCCACTCTTCCATAAAGACCACATTTGTGTAGTGCACGACTAATTGTTGTCCTGTGGACAGTTTCCCCCACCTGAGCTGTGGCTCTCTGCATTTCATCCAGAGTCACCATGGGCCTCTTGGCTGCCTCTCTGATCAGTGATCTCCTTGTTCGGCCTGTAAGTTTAGGTGGACGGCCTTGTCTTGGCAGGTTTACTGTGGTGCCATACTCTTTCCATTTCCGGATGATGGATTGAACAGTGCTCCGTGAGATGTTCAAAGCTTGGGAAATCTTTTTATAACCTAAGCCTGCTTTAAACTTCTCCAAAACCATATTCCTAACCTGTCTGGTGTGTTCTTTGGACTTCATGATGCTGTTTGCTCCCCAATATTCTCTTAACCAACATCTGAGGCCGTCACGGAGCAGCTGTATTTGTACTGAGATTAGATTACACACAGGTGGACCCTTTTGAGTCATTAGCAGTCATCAGGCAACTTCTGAATGCACTTGGTTGCACTCAGGGAAAAGGGGGCTGAATACTTTTGCACGTCGCACTTATTAGTTTTTTATTTGTAAAAAATGTTTTGATTCATGTATAATTTTCTTTCCACTTCACAATTGTATACCACTTTGTGTTGGTCTTTCACATTAAATTCCAGTGAAATATATTTATGTTTGTGGTTGTAATGTGACAAAATATGGAAAAGTTCAAGGGGTATGAATACTTTTGCAACCCACTGTATATGTGAGGAATCCATACGGAACGCATTTCATATCACAATATGTTTTGATTGTATCATGACATCAGATAATATTTAGGTATTAATTAGTTATTAAACATTAATAAAGTTAAGGTAGTGTCAATAAAGTGACCATGTAATATAGTTTCGCAATTATAAAGTTCATTTGTTAGTATTAATAAAGTTAAGCATTTGCAAAGTTAATAAGTTATAGATTATAAAGTTAGTATGTTGGCATGGATAAAGCTAATAAGTTAGCATTTAGTAAAGCCAGTGTGTTAGCATTACAAAGTTAATGAGTTAGCATCAATAAAGTTAATTAAGCATGTGCAAAATTAAGAAGTTAGAAATAATGCTTTAAAATTTTAGCCTTAACAAGTTAATAAGTTTGCAGTAATAAAGTTAAGATGTTGGCATCAATAAAGCTAATAAGATAGCATTAATAAAGCTAATGTGTTAGCATTACTAAAGGTAATTTAGCATGTGTAAAGTAAATAAATGTTAAAATGTTAGTTTTAATGAGGTAATATGTTGGCATGGACGAGACTAACAAGCTGACATCAATAAACTTAATGTGTTGGCAATAATAAAGTTAAGGAATTAGCATTAATACAGTTAGTTTAGCCTCTGTAAAGTTAATGTTGGAAATAATAGTTAAAATGTTGGCAATACATTGCTAAAAATGTATAATTAATAAGGTTGTAAGTTAGCAGTAATAAAGTTAACATGTTGGCATCAGTATATATTTATATATCACTGTTGTTGGAGGAAAACCTTGTATCTCCAAAATGGTAACTTTACAGGAGAAGGAAAAAACCTACTTTACGTGTAATGAAAGTCAATGGAACCAGAATTTTTACAAGTCATTTTGGGCCATTTATCTTGGTCCATTCATCATGAAATTTACACACAATGTAAAGGGTAAAATGTTTTGTCAAATTATGTCAAACACTGGAAAACAACAAAAAAATGAATATATTGTAATATATACACTACTCACAAAAAGTCAGGGATATTAGGCTTTCGGGTGAAATTTCAGGATGAATCTAAAATGCACTCTAGCCTTTACAGGTGAACTTAATATGACCTTCTCTAAACTTTTGAATGCACATGTCCAGCTGTTCGATGTTTCAGTACTTTTTTGCACAACTTGCTGTTCTCTAACAAGGAGCTTAACGGCAAGGCGGTAGTGGTGGTGGTGTTACAGTGTGGGCAGGTGTGTCCAGTCAATACAGAACTGCCCTACACTTTGTGAATGGTACAGTGATGAGCCCAAACTACTGAATAACATCATTAATCCAGTCTCTGCATGAACAACACAAGCCTAATTTCATCTTCATGGACGACGACGCTCCAGCTCATCCAGGTCGCATCATTAGGGAACGGCTGCTGGAGACTGGGGCACCTCAAATGAAGTGTGGCCTGCACTTTCTCCAGACCTGAATCCCATAGAAAACCTATGGGATCAGCTGAATCGCCGTGTAGAGGCTCGTAAGTCTGTACCCCAGAACCTCAATGACCTGAGGGCCGACCCTTCAAGAAGAGTGGGACACCGTGCCTCAGCAGACAACGAGTCGACTTGTGAGCAGCATGAGACGTCATTGTCAAGCTGTAATTGATGCTCAAGGGCGCATGACGAGTTATTAAGACATTGAGATGTTTTGTTGGGGTTTACCCATCACTGTTGGCTTTTGTTTCAATAAATTGTTTGAGATGAGGAAATCACCATCGCATGCTTCTACTTCAATGCCCTACTTTCATGATGCAACATCAGTGTAGCGTGAACTTTTTACGTTTTCCATAAATTTCACCCGAAAGCCAGATATCCCGAACTTTTTGTGAGTAGTGTATGTATATATTAGCTTTTTTTCTCCAGTGAAGTTATAATGCTGTTACTGCATGAAGGCCACTCTGTCCATCTCTGCAAAATCCTTTAATAGGGAGCCTCATTTGAGTCCAAGTCTAAAGGCCTTCCTGCTAGCGGTTACAGTTTTGCCAGAATAGCTGTGGTTAGTTCAGCGGAAGCATCCGGTAAACATGTGTGGTGCTGTGTATCTGAACATTCCAGAGTTATGTGAAAGGACATCAAACTCTCTTTTTGGACGAGTTAGAATATTACGTGGCAAAATTGCTGCCAAAACTACAGGACGTTGTCACCAGTAGTGCGGCTTTGGACGCTAAGTGTGAGAATGATGGCTACCTTAAGTAGTACTGGGACAGTGTTAGTTGTCCATGGGAAGGTGGAGTTATTTAAAAGCATGACTGTGTATTCACAGCGATGTTAGTGCCATTTAAATCAGCCATGTCATAGTAAAGATACCAGCTCTATACATTAATCTTAGAAATGACCTCAGATTATATTAATCCTGTGATTTAAAAGAGACTATAGGCATAACATTGTTACATTAACTGCATGTGAACTGTGATGTTGGAAGTTCTCCGTCTTAATCTATGGGAAAGGAGTTTTTGAGGTTGCGAGGTCTTAAGTATACTCATCCCTTTGGCCAAAATCAAGCCAACATGTATTCCAAGTGTATCACATGAACAGGTGATATCTGTTGGCTGTGAATCCTCATGATGAAGACTTGCATTCACTTGCATTCACTTTCACAGAAATGAAACTGGGAAACTAAATTTTGTTCAGAATAAAGAAATGGAGACGAGTAGCTGCTGTTTTTAGTGTGACAGCAGTGTGAAAATTGAGTAGCCCCTCCCATCTTTTATTAATATGCATATTATTAGTCATGGGCTGGAGTTTAGGGAACCAACCTTCTGACCAAAAGATCGCTGGTTCAATCCCCAGAGCTGTGAATGAGGTGTCCTTGAGCAAGACACCTAAGCGCTCCAGGCAAGTGTGCTCACTGCCCCCTAGTGTGTGCATTCACTAGTGTGTATGTGGTGTTTCACTGCACGGATGGGTTAAATGCAGAGGTGAGATTTCCCCAATGTGGGACTAATAAGGGTCACTTAATCTTTCATTTTTTATCCTTTTTTTATCCTCTTTTATTCCCTGTCATAATAATGTCAGTATCTTACCTCTCTGTTTAACTAATCCTGCCCCAGTCTTGCTTTGCTGATCCTTTGCTGATCTCGTATACTGACAATGTGTGTGTGTGTGTGTGTGTGTGTTGCAGGAGTGTGTCTGCAGACAGTAGAGAGTGAAGGTTATCCGTCTCCTGTGGTGATTCTTCCCTACATGAAACACGGCGACCTGCACAGCTACCTGCTCTACTCCCGACTCGGAGACTGTCCTGTAGTGAGTTTCTATTCAGCCTGTATTTATTCTCACTCCAGTATGATAGAATAGAATAGAATAGAATAGAAAAGATATGTCCAAGAGTTTGTAGACATCCGTGTTTCCTCTGAAATCAAGAGATTAATAGGGAGTTTGGCACTGGTTCAGTATCAGAATCATTTTCAGTACTACATTTAGTCCTACTATGAATCATTCACATCCACTATAAATTATTCAGTATCTACGACAAATTTTTTAGTATCTACTATGAATTACTCAGTACTATGCAGTGGTGGACAGTAACTAAGTAAGTGTACTTTGTTACTCTACTTAAGTACTTTTTTGTGTATTTGTACTTTACTGACTTTTTTTCACTCCACTACATTTCAGAGTCTAATATCCGACTTTTTCCTCCTACATTTTGAGAAATCTGTGGTTCCTTTTGGTTTCTGTGTGTATAAAAACGTAACATGTCAAAACGAAAGAAGCGCAAAGCCAGAGCACCAATCAGGGCCCAGCGGTCACTTTGTTTAGAGCTGGTTTTGACCTGTTGGTCATACCGACCCAGTGCAGCACGCGGTTCAACGTCAGCGCAGCAGCGTAAAACTTTGGGAGAGTCTGTTCAACATAAATGATGAACTAACCTAACTTTGTGTAAATAGAGCTCAATATAGAAATATGTCCACATATGCAGTCGAGACTGACGCGGCTTTTTTCTGAATTTCTACAAACACCATTTCATTTTATAGTAAATGAGTTTGGGCTGGTTTATGTTTATGAACAGACGCCTACAGATCAACATAGTAAAGGAGCTCATCTGTGATCCTGAGTTTAAAGCCAGTTTTTATTCAACTTAAACTTGGAACTAAGTTGAATTAAGTTAATTACTCTTTTAGTACTTTTACTTTCGATACTTAAGTACATCTGAAGGCAAATACTTTAGCACTTTTACTATTTAGTGTGTTTAATGTGTTGGCTTTCTAGTCTAAAGAGTCTTTAAGACTTTAAGTGAAAAAGTTGCAAAAAAAAAGACATTTTAAATACATAAAACACAAAAAGGACGAAGAGAAAAGCAGATAAACCTGCACAGCTGTCCACAAAACACTTCATATGCACTGAGGGCAAATGTGATGCCTCTGAGAAGAGCCTGAAGAGTCTAACATGCAAACAGAAACAACTTGTGTGCCAACTAAGCCATCATCTCGTCTGTGTGAGAGCCTCTGTGCTCTATACTGAGATTATTAAAGCTTGCAGTTAGTAATAAAGTAATAAAACTCACACCTGCAGCTTCTCCAGATGTTCATTCTGTATTGGGCCACTTCCAGTATCAGTCATTTATGAATATACTAATTATAATTAGTCAGTCTTGCTAAGGAGATCCTGAGATGTTTACCTTAAATTCAGTGAATTGTGTTATGCATGAACAGAAACAACTTCTTACATTATCCCCATAACATATTATCATGTTACTCATTTGCACAAGCACTCATTCCCTGTTTTTAACGGCTCCATTACATCTGAAATGATTTAAACGTTTGAGTCTGGGTTCACACGTCCCTCCAGGCTAGAGCTGAGAAACGAGTTTGTTATCAGAACTGAAGTGTCTGGAACATTTTCCTGTACAATTTCAGTGAAATATGAAGCTGCCAGGGTCCCGCAGGAACATGTGCTTTTGCATGGTGCCTGGACATGCACTGCAGGCCGCTGCTCAGTAACCGCAGTGACCAGTGGCAAGAAATAGCACTCTTACGCCCTCTACTGGACAAAGCATGAAAGGATTGCAATGCACTGCCATCATGATTCCTTTCAGCACTTTAGAATAAAAATCAATGCACAGAATTTCTGTTGCTACATAAATTCCAGTAAAAATATAGAAATATATACACACTTCAAAAAGATCTGTCTTCAAGGGTTCTTTAGGAAAGGCATTGGTTCTGTTTACAATGGTCCCATTCACCATCCCCCTTATCAAAAAGGCTCTATATAGAATCTCATGCAACACTTCCATCAATCAAACATGTAAATGATTCTGTATAAATAGAACTATTGCCCTTACTAGAACCCTTGGAGAACCATTTAAAAAAAAAATATATATATATATATTTGTCTGACACAATACACAATATAATCTATAATTACAGTAGAAAATGCACAGTGGGTGGGATGTAACCTTAATTAAATTGCTGTGTTTGCTGCTGTTCTTTCAGTACCTGCCGTCTCAGATGCTGGTGAAGTTCATGACGGACATTGCGAGAGGAATGGAGTATCTTAGCGGCAAGAACTTCATTCACAGAGACTTGGCTGCACGCAACTGCATGTGAGTACGGCAGACATGCTGAGTCAGCACATCAGCTCATACATTTCAGCCCATATGTTTTATATACGCTTTCAGTATATACTCAGTATCAGGTATGTTCACCTTCCATCTGCAGTTATTGTTGATTTTATCAGCTCCGCTGACCAGATGATGACAGATATTTGGTTTTATGTATTTTGGCTTTATGGTAACTTTACAGGAGAAGGAAAAAACATACTTTACTTTTAATGTATATCAGTGAAAATTTGGGAATTTTTTGCCGTTTATTTTGCTCCATCCTTCATGAAATTTACACACAGTATAAAGGCCACCATGCATTTTCAAATTAAGTCAAAAACTGAAAATCAACAAAAATAGAGATACAAGGTTTTGTTTATATACATATATATACACAAAACCTTGTATCTCCATTTTTCTCATTTTTCAGTTTTTGACCTAATATGAAAATACCCCTTGCCCTTTACACTGATTGTAAATTTCATGATGAATGGACCAAAAGTTTCAGCCCAAAGTGACTTTCTGGTTCCATTGACTTACATTAAAAGTAAAGTAGGTTTTTTCCTTCTCCTGTAAAGTTTCTGTTTTGGAGGTTTTGTTCTGAGAGAAGTGATATATTTGCTTGGCTTTGCTTTATATATCACTGTGGTCCAAAGGAAAACAAGAGGGCAAAATATTCTTTATGTTTAATGTAAGTTAACGTAAAGAGGTTTTATTCAAAGAACTATTAGAGCATTTCTATTGGTCCAATCATCATGACGTGTTCACACAAAGTGAAGAGCAGCTGCTGAACTCAGATGTTGGTTAGCCTGGTTTTTGTCCGCACATTTTCTGTAAAATAAAATACATAAAAAAATGAATGATGTAAATAATGCTGGTGAATGTATGATCTTTTGTGTCCTCACAGTAAATAATGCACGTCTGTGTTTGTTTTTCAGGCTGAACGAGAACATGAATGTCTGTGTTGCTGACTTTGGCCTGTCTAAGAAGATCTATAACGGAGACTACTACAGACAGGGCCGCATCTCAAAGATGCCCGTCAAATGGATCGCAATCGAGAGTCTGGCAGACAGAGTTTACACCACCAAGAGTGACGTGGTGAGTGTGAGTGTGTGTGTAGCTGCAGTGTCATCACTGCACTAAGTGAGGTGTGCAGGTGTTCAGTGTTCAGATGGTCTGAGTGAGTCGAGTGATGGAGCTGAGACGTTATGATGAATCTGTGCTGCTGGGTTTTTCTGTTTAATTACAAACATAATGACTTACTTAATCACCAACTTACCATCAGACAAGATAGTACGCCACTTGAGAAGTGAAATTACCAAATATACATCAGCCAGTTTTATACATGTATATATAATTTTGGAGATATGAGGTTTTGGTCCGACAGCAGCAATATACACATCACACATATAGACAATATACTGTATAACGCTGGTGTCGGATGTAAACCTCATATCTCCATTTTTGCCGTTTTTCTGTTTTTGACATAATTTGAAAATACCTGTTACGTCTAACATTATATGTATATTTCATGATGAATGGACTAAAAGAAATGACCCAAAATGACTTGGAAAAAATTCTGGTTCCATTGACTTACATTAAAAGTAAAGTAGGTTTTTTCCTTCTCCTGTAAAATTGCCATTTTGGAGCAATAAGCGATAAACCATACACAAATAATATACAACAACACCAGTAATAATAATAATAATAATAATAAGATTAATAATTTGTTAAAATTATTAATACACTATCCTATGATTATACTCTAATACACTCTAATTAGCCTGTGTGTAAAGTTCTCCACTGCAGTACTCTGGGTGTTTGTTTCACTGTGTTAATGACGTGAATGTTATCAGAACGATGTCATTTCAGAATCTTCTGCAGCTCCGTTCTCATCTTTCTGGACTCGTCAGCGTTTCTACGTTTTATATACGGCTTCAAAGTCGTCACGTCATCTTATTAGAATATTTTATTATTTTATTGTTGTTATTTGTTCATGTGCAGTAAGTCCTCTCAGTCAGTGTGTCCTGTCCTGTTTGTCCTCAGTGGTCGTTCGGGGTGACTATGTGGGAGATAGCCACGCGTGGTCAGACTCCGTACCCCGGCGTGGAGAACAGTGAGATCTACGATTACCTGAGACAGGGCAACCGCCTCAAACAGCCGCCCGACTGCCTGGACAGCATGTGAGCCAAACACAACGCAGGAGGAGTTCTGCAGCAACCAAACACACACACACACACACACACACACACACAGTCACACACAATCACAGACAGTGTAGAGGCTGTATGAGGTCAGAACAAAATCACTAAGCAGCAATAAGCTGACCATCACTGACCTCATAACAGATAATCTCCAGTCGTTCGTTCTTTCTTTCTTTTTTCTTTCTTTCCTTTTCCTGTTTGCTCCCTCTCTTTCATACTTTTTCTTTCTTTCTTTCTTTCTTTCTTTCTTTCTTGTTTGCTCCCTCTCTCTTTCTTTCTTTCTTTCTTGTTTGCTCCCTCTCTCTTTCTTTCTTTCTTTCTTTCTTGTTTGCTCCCTCTCTCTTTCTTTCTTTCTTTCTTTCTTGTTTACTCCCTCTCTTTCATACTTTTTCTTTTTCTTTCTTTCCTGTTTGCTCCCTCTCTTGCATTCTTTTCTTTCTTTCTTTCTTTCTTTCTTTCTTTCTTATTTCTTTTTAGTACCTACTCTCACTTTTAGACACCTGTTTTAGCCAAAAAAACAAACACATACTTTATTGAATATTAATTTAATTTAACAAACCACAATATTTATTGGAATTTTATTGTTTCAATTGAATATTTTTCCTGTTTTCTCTTCATGTTCATTCATCATGAAATGATAACAGAAAGTAAAGGACAGCTGATAAATGCTGATTGTAACTGGATGTAGATATGAAATAATCGTGATTATTGATTATTGATAATAACACAGTTGAATCTGCCCCTCACATTGTTAACAGATCTGTTGTATCTGTGCTGCAGATATTCCCTGATGTTCTCCTGCTGGTTACTGAGCCCTAAAGACCGTCCGAGCTTCGAGGTCCTGCGCTGCGAGCTGGAGAAGGCCCTGGACGAGCTGCCAGACCCCCAGGACCCTGATGAGATCCTTTACGTCAACATGGAGGAGTCTTCAGGCGAGCTGGGGGCCGTGGGTGGCCGGGATCCCATCATGGTGGGCCCCTGTCCTCTGGGCGCCCTGAAGGGCACAGACTCGGTGGCCACCGTGGAGATCCACCCTCCGGGCCGTTACGTCATCTGCCCTCAGCATGAAAGCCAGCGCCTTCTCAGCGCTGAGTCCTTAGAGAGCCTGAACCTCGCAGGCTCCGCCCCCACGCTGCTGCTACAGCCGTCCTCTCACTCCACCCCTGTCCCCTCAGCCGACATCCAGCCGCAGGACGAGAGAGAGGGGCCAGGGGGCAAGAGATTACCCTGGCACTGATGCTAGAACTGACTCACAGAGACTACAAATCCATTTTGGCGCTGTACTGCCTCATGTGGTGAGATTAGGTGTTGACCCTCAGTGCCTCCTGCCCTTTGCACATCCCCTCCGCACATACGCGGAACCACAAACACGCTTCCCCTGACATTCCATGGCTTATTTGAGAGATTTGTATATTACAGACCAAACTTTTTTACTCATATATGACTTTTTACTTCTATAGTATAGTTTTGTAATTATCACACACACTTTAAAAGGGTTCTTCAAAGGGTTCTTTAGTAAAGAAAATGGTTCTACATAGAACACTATGAACCATTTGCATGATTAGAGCATTCATTGCATGGTGAGATGGTTCCTCAGATTGACAGAGAATGTGCTGTATCTGGATCTAAATAGAATCTTTTTGTAAATGCACTAAAATGGTTCTTATACTGTTACAAGCTTGACATTGAAATAACATTAGAGCCCTTTTTGGTGCTGTATAGAACCATATACAGTACATTCACTCAGTCTGAAGAATTATTTCGCCATGAAAAGGACTATTTAAGCATGCAAAGGGTTCTTTGAGTGTTCATGGTTCTATATAGAACTGTTTTCTTTAACAAACCCTTGAAGAACCATTTTTAGTCCAGTTGTATATTTGCCCTGTACATTAGGTATTAGGTTCACGCTCACCAACAATGGTATGGTATATAGTGAACAACAGGGAATTGAAAATCGGCATCCTTTCCGTGTTTGTGCGGTACAGCCCCACCCTCATCGGCTCTGACCACTCCTCCTCTTTATGCTGGCAGAGTGCACAATGACTGAATTTGACATCGTTTGTAATTATTCATATTCATAAGTGCTGAATAGTTGTAGATTGACTGTATAAATGTTTCCTTGACTTACATGACTGGGGACAGGGTCAGCAAATGTACTGCAGCCACCCACTAGGGGGTGTCCAAGACATTTTGGCTTCACTTTTCAACTGCTGTCCACTCATATGACCACAATCAGGTCTATAGATGCATTCAGGTCCAGTGTATTAAGTCAGGTCCATGCACATCAGACAAGCTAGCACGATGCCAGTCTACATTACCACACATGAATCACACATTCACAATGAACTCAGGTGGTACTAACTCTCAGCCAATCAATGATAATGTAACTAATGTAACCAGCATATCACTGCCACTCTAGAAAGGAATCAGAGCATCTGTGGCCTAGATTCTCCCCTTTGAAGACTGGGGGGGGTTTGACTTTGTAGTACTGTCTTAGTAAGTAAAGTTGGAGGTTTTATCGCCTGCTCTCTCAAGACTGCTCAGTCCAACATATCCGTCCACAAACTTGAAGCACTTCTGTTTAATGCGTTATGGCCAGATCCTGATTATAAGCAATCTGGCCACTTCCTATTTCCCTCATTGTATCAAAAACAGGACTGTAAAACAACAGAGGCGCCCATGAGCGAGTCCTCAGTGAATGGGAGTGAATAGAGCCCAACGGCTAAAAACGAAAATTTAAAATAGTTTCTAATCACTTTCCTTTAATTTTAGACAGTAGAAGGATGTGTTTCACTAAAAAAGCAAAGAAAACTCACCTGTATGTTTCCTTTATTGTACAGCAAACGGGTTTTGGGCAGCAGGACGCTAACATTACTGCTACTGGGGCAGTCGTGGGCTGTAGGTTAGGGAACTGGCCCTGTGACCGGAAGGTCACCGGTTTGATCACCAGTGCCGACAGTCCATGACTGAGGTGTCCTTGAGCAAGACACCTAACCCCCAACTGCTGCTGTGGATAGGGCTGCCCACTGCTCCGGGCAAGTGTGCTCACTGCCCCCTAGTCTGTGTGTGTGTTCACTAGTGTGTATGTGGTGTTTCACTTCACAGATGGGTTAAATGCAGAGGTTCCTCGTTTGTGGGATTAAAAAGTGTCACTTAACTGAGTGCTGATTGGTTGGCGAGCGGAGCAGCTCATTGGCTGTTCACGTTCACAGATGTCATGAACATACATGAGATGCCGTTTTAAAAGCTCTTAAAAATATAACAGTGGTGTTTAAATATTTTATGCTGTTCTATGTTCAGGAAATGAGTGAATTTTTATATATTAAAAATGTTTAATCATTTCTAAACTCTGATTTTAAATTCCATCTTAAACCATTCATTTTGGACTCGCATTGGAGCGCCCTCTAGTGTTTGAGAATCCTAGAAGACATTACAGATCAGCAAACCTCCTCTCTACACGTTCTTTGATATGGCCTCCAGTAATAATTATGGGCAGATGTACATCTCGATAGGGAGGTTGGAAGGAGCAAAAGTAAAGTTAGTTTTAGGCCGGAGTGCCCCTTTAACACTTCAGAGCACGCAAAGGCGCACTGGATGTTCGAAACACACACTTTACTGAAAAGGTACTCAATAATGAAAGGTAGCCGTTGTCCTCAAACTGATCTGAGACCAGTTTTATGGTTTCTGTGACAGCAGTGATTAAGCTGGGTCCCAAATCAGACTCTTAAAGGGCAGAGGGTGAAACATGGTAGGGGCACAAACCGGGCTTCAGGGCCTCGACTCAAGCACAGTATTATTGTTGTGTTTGTTTTTGTTCTTTTTTTTTGTATATATGAAATCCTTGCACTAATCATTTTCAATATTATTGTTTTGTGTCTGTGTGTGATCTTTTCTGTTATGCATCTGTTTTCGCTCATTTGTTTGACATCCCTACTTGACGTTTAGAAGAAGAGCTGTGATCTTAGGCTAAAATGACCTAAATTGAAAAAATGTTGAAAATATTGATCATATTTTGCTTTAAGCTAGAATTTCAGAGACAAAAATGGTAAAACGAAAACATTCTTTTAAGGCTCTATCAAATGCTTTTTATCTGAAATTTTTCAATTTATTTTGGAATTAATTTGCCTTCTAAGTCAAGAGCTTCGTTTGGAAATTAATGACCAATGGAGATCATTATGGGAATAAAGTGGTCCGTGAGGACCCTCACTGATTCTGTGTAAACTTTGTGCTACAGGAAGGGAAAGATATGACTTTACTATCAGTGGTACTGCCTCCAACTTGGATTTAAAGGGGAAGTCCACCAGTTTTTCAAGATTTAGATGTAATTGACTGTGTGAGGTGTGAACAGATTGATACAGAGCGGTTTGCTGTGAAGTGGTTCAGACGTCTTTACAGTGGTGGTGATGGGAACCAGGGGTCGCCATGACTACAACACAAATATAGACATTTTATTTACAATCTAGAACCACCAGAGAACCTACACGAGTCTTCTGCGTTTATATGGAATGATGATGATGGAAAAATAGTGGAAAGTGAGGGAGCTTTTAGAGGTGGATGTCTGGTTCCTATCACCACCACTGCGAACCGTTCTGACTCAGTGAGTTTCTCTAGAACAGAGTGTTTCACACCAAACCGCTCTTAATGACTCTATTTACATCATATCCCCCTAATTATGTAGAGACTTTGATAAATTGTGGTATTCCCCTTTGACATTTTTTTACCTATTTTGTCAAATTTTCAAAAAATTTGTCAAATGTGTGGTGAATTATGAAAGATAAAAATAAACGTGTTTACTATAGATTTGAGATTAGTTTGGTACGTTATACTGCCCAACTTCGTTACCTGCTATGAACTTGATTTTTTTTTGTTGTTTCATTTTCAAAATGTAACACTTTTGTGAGTCTTTTTTTTCTCCTCATAATGTTAAAATGCAGCATCTCAGCATCAGTTTTTTATGACATGTCCATTTCGAGGTCAATACAACTTTCAGATGTTTCAAAGAACCTTTGATTATTTTAGGGTACAACTTTTTGTTGTGGTACAAAACTGTTACATCCATAAAAGTGCCTTTTATGAAGCCAGTATTTTGCCTTAAGACGGCTCTGTTATGTACAAATGTGTAGCGATAGTTTCATGTGTCTAGATAACATTAATGTCACTATTATGATTTTTCTTTCTAAAAGATTTTGATACGCTTTTATATGAAATAAATGCTGCCTGCACAATTCGTACATTTGCATTTGTTATTTATCAACTTCGTAACTAGTGAGTCAGTATTAAAGCTAGATTTCGGAAGCTTAACTTAAAGGCTGCTGACTTAGGGACATAAGCATGAAATTATATATTTACACAGCAATACTTGAATGTTGAACAGATTAAGCCAGTAATTGTAAGGTGACCAAGATAACTTACAAAGTAAATAATGCATTAACATATGAGACCTTGAACTGTCTTAAAGTGCTTCATTTCATGTTTTTTTTTTCCAAGTAATAGAACTTATAAGACCTCATCAAGAGCTTCATGTATTAGTTCTGTGGTCGAGTCAGATGCCTTCAAGCTTTGGCGTTAATGGTCATACATATTTTCCCATGTAACATGGCCGAAAGTATGCGGACAGACCTATTTACTGAATTCATCTGTTTCAGCCACTTATTGCTAACAAGTGTACAAAATCAAGCACATAGCCTTGCCGTCTCGATAGACACCCACTGGTAGTAAAATAGGTCATACTGTTGAGCTCACTTTAAACCTGGCACCGTCATAGGATACCACCTTTGTTACAAGTTCACAGATTTCTGCTAGAGTTGCCCCTGACAACTGTAAGTGTTGCTAGTGTAAAATGGAAGCACCTAGGAGTGACAATAGCTTAGCCACAAGCCACAAGCGGTAGACTACTCAGACTCACAGAAATGGCCTATTCTCTTCCAAATGGTCTCTGGAAGCAGCACAAGAAGGGTAAAAGAACTGTCCATCAGGAGCTTCATGACATGGGTTTCTATGGCTGAGCAGCTGCACACAAGCCTAAGATCACTATGCGCAATGCCAAGCGCCGGATAGAGTGGTCTAAAGCGTCACCAATGGACTCTGGAAACGTGTTCTCTGGAGTGAAGATGGCTGAATTTAGGTTTGGTGGATACCAGGAGAATGCCACTGTGAGCCAGGCCTCTCTCCAGAACTCACGTCCAAGATCAGTGTCTGACCTCACAAATGCTCTTTAGACTGAATGGGCACAAATTCCCACAGACACTCTCCAAAAGTTTCCCAGAAGAGTGGAAGCTGTTAAAGCTGCAAAGGGGGACCAACTCTATATTAATGTTCATGGGAGATTGTAGTAAAATATCACTTGAGTTAAAGCAGTAATTCTGCCTGTATGTTTACTTCCAGTACAGTTACAGTTATGCTATTTTGATTTATATTGATGAACAGTGTCTTTTAAGGAGGCCTGTCTGGCTGCAGACATGAAAAACACAGGCCTCCTTAAGAGAAACTGTTTATATTTCAACAAAAATTCTAATATATCGCTGTTGTCGGATAAAAATCTCGAATCTCCAAAATGACAACTTTACAAGAGAAAGAAAAAACATACATTACTTTTAATGTAAGTCAATGGAACCAGAATTTTAGCCAAGTCATTTTGGCCGTTTCTTTAAGTCCATTCACCATGAAATTTACACACAATGTTAAGGACAACAGGTATTTTCAAATTATGACAAAAACTGAAAAACATCAAACATGGAGCACAACAGTGATACAGAGGTGTTCTTAAGTAGGCGTCTGCTCTATTAGATCTATTAATCATGCTTCGTTTATAACAGCATAATAAATGGAATGGGCATTTGCATTTTAAGGCCTCTCAGGTCAAAAATACTATTTGCTTCATAAAACATCTTATTTTATCTTGCAATTACTGGCTCAAATATTTGATTCTCACACTTGTTAAAGGGGAATTCCACCCATGTTTCAAAATTTCTGTATTCAGTTTTATTTTTAGATTTTCCACTATTTTCCCATCATCAATATTCAACATAAACTCGTTTAGGTTCTCTGGTTGTTCTGGATAATAAACGAAGTGTCTATATTTGTGTTGTAGTCATGGCAACTCCTGGTTCCTATCAACACCACTGTAAAGACATCTGAACCATTTCATACCAAACCCTCTGAATCTCTCTGTTTACATCTCACACACTGGATTATGCAGAAATTTTGAATTTGATGGAATTCCCCAAGGTGGAAGGTTACCTTCAGATAAAGCATGACTAAGTCGTCTGTATGTGACTCATCTGTCCTGTTTACTGCTCAGTAACTTGGTTTTATGACTAGCAAAGATCAAAAGTTCAAGACTGCAGACGTCTCTACAGCTTTCACTACCAATGGAAGGCAAAATGGAGGGCTCTGCTGAGGTAGGCTGCTCTATTTGCTCGCACAAACCTCTTGGTCAAAACTATTAGATAAAAAATCACAAATGTACCATGATGTAAGCTTGTGTATCTGACCTTTTGACCTATGACTTAATCTGTGCATTTCTTCTTTTTCTGTTGGTTTATTGTTCGTAGATAGGAGACATTATTCGTTATGGCCAGTTTGGGGACTTAATTGAATTCTCTTACCCGATTGGCTTCTCACACTGGGGTGTGTATGAAGGAGACGGGCACATAGTTCATTTTGCAGTAGGAGGTAACAGAATTATTAACCCTTTACTGCATTCATCATGAAACACACATGCTTTCAGGATTTAGGTGTGTCTAATAAAGTGGCCAGTTAGCGGAAGCACAAGGAAGGTGTTTGTAATAAAGTGGCCAGTGATTAGATGCCCAAGGTTGGTGTTTCTAATAAAGTGGCCAGTTAGTGGAAGCATAAGGTAGGCGTTTCTGATAAAGTGGCCAGTTAGTGGAAGCACAAGGTAGGTGTTTCAAATAAAATGGCCAGTAAGTGGAAGCACAAGGTAGATGTTTCTTATAAAGTGGCCAGTGAGTGGAAGCACAAGGTAGGTGTGTCTAATAAAGTGGCCAGTAAGCGGAAGCACAAGGTAGGTGTTTTTAATAAAGTGGCCAGTGAGTGGAAGTACAAGGTAGGTGTTTCTAATAAAGTGGCCAGTTAGTAGAAGCATAAGGTAGGCGTTTCTGATAAAGTGGCCAGTTAGTGGAAGTACTAGGTAGGCGTTTCTGATAAAGTGGCCAGTGAGTGGAAGCACAAGGTAGATGTTTCTTATAAAGTGGCCAGTGAGTGGAAGTACAAAGTAGGTGTTTCTGATAAAAAGGCCACTAAGTGGAAGCACACGGTAGGTGTGTCTAATAAAGTGGCCAGTCTGTGTAAGAGCTTCTTCACATCCTTTTCATAACAATCTTTTTGGCTCAATCTTTTCAGATGAGAATGAGCTGCAGAGAAGGTTCCGTGTGCACGTGCTACAGAGAGTGTTCCCCTCATCTGGTAACATTCTTCTTGGACACACTAAGGTCCAGCGGGAGCACATCACCCAGGTGCCAGTCCCTAAAGGAGCTCATATCAAAATCAGCAATAACTGCCATCACAGTCCAGCATCTACAGCCACAGACATGAGGAGGCGAATGTACGGCCTGCTGGACGAAGTTCTTGAGTACAACCTGTTAATGCACAACTGTGAACATTTCGCCACGTTTGTGCGGTACGGAGTGGCCATGTGTAATCAGGTGAGTCCAGGTGGGGTGAATCCATGTGCCAAGTTTCAGGCAAGATGGTGCAGTAATTAAAAAGAAAGAGATCACAGTGCATCAGTGCATTGCTTACAATAAGATATGAAAATAAGTACTGTTTAAGAGCCGGCACCCTTCAGTTATTGATTATCCAGTCAAAACAACTACAGATCTACAATGGACTGTATCCTGCCTTCCTCCCGATGACTGCTGGGAAAGGCTCCAGCACCCTCCCACGACCCTGAGGGAGAAGCGGCTTAGAGAATTGATGGATAGATGGAACAACTACAGATTATTGGTTTTTAGAAGATATTTGCGAGGATTAAAAACTACAGAGAAAATGTGGCTCCTAACAACCACCTGGAAGACCTGGTAGACCCCAGAACTGGCCCATTCATATAAACAGCACTGAAAGCTTTGATCTCTGAGAGAGAGGAGAAAATCAAGCTGCTTCAGATCTGAAAACATCCACAGGTGTTTCTGTCCATCCTTCCACTGTGAGAAGACGACTCAGCGCCGTGGGTCTGAAAGGATGTGTAGCTGATCAAGAAGAACCTCACTGAGAAAAGGAGACGGACACTCCTGAAGCTGAACAGTGGACTGACCACCCCAGAGTCCAGACCTCAACACTACTGAATGGGTTTGATTACTTCAGAATATCATTTACCAGCTTCTAAGACTGAACTTTGGAGGTGTGTCTGCAGATTCTTTGAGGAGCTGAAAGTGAGTCTCCTGAAAAGAATGGAGGCTGGAATAAAGGGAAAGAATGACTGACTGAACAGTCGTTGAGGTTTCTGTGTTTTTTTCTGTTAAATACTTTTTTTACCTTTTTTTCCTGTTTCTGAAAAATGGCTTAATGGCTGTTTTGACTGGAAATTCAATGAAGGCTGGTCTCCAACCTTTACACAGTACTGTGTGTATATATTTGCACGCTTTTAAAACCCATAATTGTGGCTGAATAAACTGTTGAAATATCGTTATTTTGCTGTTTAATTGATAAAACTGTAAGTACTGATGGAAAAAAAGGTTTTCAGAGCAGTAAATCTAAACCTAGCTGTTAGCAATATATTATCTTAATCTAGCTGTCAGCAATATATTAAGAGGTCCTTCTGTAAAATCCTTCAGAAACGGGTTAGGAACGAACCCTTAGAAGAATTAGCCCTAGAACCACAGTAGCCAGTAAAAATCACGGAAAATATTGTGTGAATGTTGTTATTAGTAGACAGGAAATATACGTATGTGGATATTATAGTTAGATTCTACAGGTTACATTAAGGATGAGAGCCAGAGGACATTTGGAAGAGGTGGAATGATGAGCAGATACCACAGAAACCTAATTAGTATTCTGGGGATGGTGACCTCTGGTGGCAATCAACTGAATGTTCAGACATGGCCACAATACTGGAGGGGCATTCCACCAAGTTTTTTAAATCTCTGCATAATCCGGTGGTGATGTGAAATGGTTGATTGTAGAGACTCATTGTTTACATCTGTCACTGCACAGAACACGTCTGTTTACATCTGTCACTGCACAGAACACGTCTGTTTACATCTGTCACTGCACAGAACACGTCTGTTTACATCTGTTCCTGCACAGAACACGTCTGTTTACATCTGTCACTGCACAGAACACGTCTGTTTACATCTGTTCCTGCACAGAACATGTCTGTTTACATCTGTTCCTGCACAGAACACGTCTGTTTACATCTGTCACTGCACAGAACACGTCTGTTTACATCTGTCACTTGTAACATGCAGTTTATGAACAACTGCTCTACATACTTGCACATATGCACATGTAACTTACATTTTTCTTTCAACTTTGCACATAAAATGGTACTTTTTACTTTTTTACCATTGTTTTTAATGTTATTCTTATATTTTCTTCTGAGATTATATTAAGATTATATTTGGTGAATGGAGGAACAGCAAAGTAAGAATTTAATTGTACAGTGTAACTGTACAATTAGTGTAATTACAATATAACCATAAAACTCCTTTATCCTTGAATCCTTGAATTTATCATTTTATTTTGCACTAGTACGTCTTTAAATACGCTTTTAAATGAACCTTTGTGTTTACATTGTCTTATTTATCTTTATTTTTGTTCATTTATGTCCTTGCTGTCACTTCTAGAGCTGCTAAACAGGCCTTCATTGTTTTTAAACAGTAACAAGGCTGCCTTGTTTGCATGTCGTTTCCAGATTCCACTACACAAACACAAGGAGCAGAGGACGGCGACAGCACTGTTCAAGGACATCATATCTAAGAGGAGCTGGAAAACACAGTTTTGAAAGTACTGGACCTCAATGCGAGTGAAATAAGTGGCTCGTAGTTTCATGCAGACTGACGTCGTTATGATTAGAGGTGGGCAACATGACGATATGCTGTTGTTATTGTGATATATTATGTAACGATATTCTTTTGTGAGTATGACAGTATGACATCATCTTATTTTAATAATTTATTGATTTTTCCTCCTGGTCCTTCTTAGTTCAATTCTGCAAATATTTGACACGTTTAGTTTTTCTAGCCTTTTTAAAAATATGGCTAATTAAAACATAATAATATAACATATTATATAATAATATAACATATTATTGTTTTGTCTCTTTACACATATAAAGTCAGCAGAGCACACCAGGCCTGGTCCAATGTGGCTGTCCAGATACAATTTCAATAAAGTGGCCACTTCATCAGAAGCCCCCCCCCCCTTCTGTTATCCTTTAGTCCTTGTTGAATCAGCCCTAACGAGCCAGGCCTAGCGAGTTGATCAAGTTTTGAAACTGTGAGGTCATTCAAACTTTCACACATGACACGATACTTCTATTATTCTTTTTTTAATAGCCTGCTGTAGAGACTGTTTGCTCCTCTTCACTTGAACAATCAACAAAATGTGGGATTTGGCCAGAGGTGCCAAAAGTTTCACATACAACTGGTAGGCAGAGCTCATAAAGTGGACAGATAGGGGAAGTACAGGGTACATTTTCCCTAGAAATATGTTAATTTAATCTCTTAATAAATAGTCATATATTACTGGATGGCTATAATGGCCTAATGTATTTAAGGTTGTTGCTGAAAGCAGTGGAACTGTGTTCTCTGGAGTGATGGAGCTCCATCCAATACCTTTGGGATGGTCCAGACCTCACCTGACCTCACTAATTGTCAGTCAAATCCTCGTAGCAATGTTCTACCATCTTGTGTAAAGCCTTCCCAGAAGAGTACAGGCTGTTACTGCAGCAAAGGGGGGCTAACTCCCTATTAATCCCCTGTCTGTCGAAGGTCCACAAACTGCTGGATGTAAAAATAAAGCAAGAAAAACATGTGAAGTCAACAAGTTTTGGTTTGTATTCAGTGCATGTTGAATAGTGCTTTGTATATCAAACACAAAAATTCAGAAATCCAATTCAGACAATACAGTAAAGTGGCTTATTGTTGATATGTAAAGTACAATAAATGGATATTTAAATGAAACATGACATGGATATTAATTAGTGTTCTAGTCCAAACCAGGGTAACGCATTTAAAGGGCCCATATCCTACATTTTTCATGTGTTTTATCTTTTTATCTGAGGTCCATTTATAACATTCGTGTGCTTTTTTGAACCAAACAGAGTCATTTTTAATTCCATTTCTATTTCCCATCCTTTCTTAATCCCTAAGGCTGGCCTTACAAGGTGAAGCTTTCATGCAACTAGTTGCATGTTACAAGTTGCCTGCAACATGCATCTAGTTGCATGAAAATTTCCATGCAATTTGAGACACAGTTGTGAAAAGTGTTACACAAAGCATTTTAAAAACAAAGTTGCATGCAACCAATGCATTCCTCCATTAGTTTGCCACATTAGCAGCTTGTTTTGTTTGTTCCGTTCTCAATATAAAGTTATCGTTGTTGTTCTTTTCTTTAAATCTACACATCTGTCTATAATCCATCTATCCACCATTCCTTACTATATATTAGAGTGTTTTCTTTCTTGTGTTTATGTTAACTGAACTGACAATTAATGTTTAAGTAGCCATTACAGTTATAGGCCTTGATGTTTTGGGGCTTTCCTGAAACTTATTTCACTTGCAGCTCTTGTGGCTGAGTTTCAAATGAGTCGAAGGACACTTTCCATTATGCAACTCCCAGACAATTTAGTTTCGTGTAGGTTTCAAGCAACTTAAGTTGCATGAAAGTTTCAGCATGCAAAGCCAGCTTTGGCTGTTTTTGTTGCTGTACCTTTAAGTTCTGATTGGCTGGATAGGTAAATAATTTGATTTCTGTGACATCACAAAAGCAGTCAATTGAAAATGCAGCTTGGCTTTCACATAGTAGCTGTATGGACTGACCAGGCAGTGGACATTTTTTTTCAAACCTCACCAGCATTTATATAGGACTTTAAACTCATTTTAAAAAAGTGAGCATTTTCTTTAAAGATATGGGCCCTTAAAAAAAAACAAAAACAGACACAAATATCTATACAGGTTGAAACATGAGTCCAAATGCTCCTGATAAAGCATCTGATGGCCTTCTCTCTTCGATCTGAAGGATTTATGTGCATTGAGTGGAAGAAAGCTAGCATGATCTAACCAGGCGCGCTACCGTACTGCATAGGCAATTACAGCTCCGTCTCATTTCCCTGCTGCCTATTAGAGAGCTGCTCGTTAGTTCTTCGGTGCTCACAGGGATTAGAGGGATTTCGAAGGCTCATAAAGTGAGTTAAAAGACAGAAGGCGTGCATCAGTCCGTGAGAACGTGAACAAGTCTCTGAGTAAGTCCGACAGAGGATCCCCGGTGTGATCAGGTTAGAGTGCGCAAAGTGTCCACGCATACGTTCCCACGTAAAGCCACGTATTAAAGCCAGCACAGAATCACTACTCAGCTTCACATTCAACGAAATAATACCAAAGCCGGTGCGCTTTTAATTACATAGATAATCGGATAAACAGACCTTTAAAATAAAGGCCTGCGTTCGCAAGCTTTCGTGTGGTCAGAACGATGTGGTTAATAACAGGTGAGTTCCTTTTCAGAGGCTGGTATTGTTGTAAATCACAAATTAAAACAAGGTCCTGTTATTAGTAAAGGATATGACATCGCGACAGCAGCACGCAGTCGTACAGAGATCGCTGAAGTTGTGCTGTCACTCTGTAGTCCGCCTTATAAAGACGCACCCGTATATGGAAGTTCAGGTCTAAGCTGTTTTTCTCGATGGGCCACTGCTGCCTCCTGCTCAAGGCCGACATGTTGCGTTTTGTGTACATTTTTCTCTTGAATATCAGGGGATGCTCTGAATTACGAGGCTGTCAAGGAGTCAATATATGAACGTTGCTACATACATGCTACCAACTAAGCTAACACTCCTGCACAGAAGGCCTGAACGGTTAGACTAAAAGAATAAAAAGCGCTATCCTGAGTCTAAAATCCACTTGAATCATTTTTTCTGCTTGTAGAATATACCAAAATCTATTTCTAGCATCACTTTTAAAGATTTTAACCTTTAGTACAATTTTAAGGATGAAAATCATTCTCACTTACAATTTATCAACACATAGCATGTTACACAAGCTTTGACCAGCAGGGGGCAGCTGCCCTTACCCTTTTGTGAACCAGGTGAAAAAAATGTGGTGTAGCAAGTTAATAGTTTGCCACTTGTCTCCCTAGTGATGCTTTTTCACCTGGTCCCTGAAAGGCAAGGGGGGGAAAAACAGCTGCCCCTGCTGGTCAAAGCTGGTATAACATGCTAAGTGTTGGCCTTCATTTTTTCTGGTAAAAAATGGAAATTTTTTTTTCCTGTTCTTGATGGTTGAAATAATGGCTTTTTGTATGTTTTGCAGGCAGAAAAAGTGGAACTTTGACTTACGAATGTAGTAAAAAATGTAGTTTTCTTTTTATCTTACCCTTTAGGGCTTCTGTACGACTGCGGCCTAAAACTGCCAAAGCTTCTTACTTAAGCGACAGGGTGATGCAATCAGATATCAGATATCATATATATATATATAATATTTCTTCCATTTTACTGTTAACACTACTTTTTTCTGCTAATAATGCTTTCAGAATGCTGTCAAGGCCTTTAATATTTATCATGATCTAACAAAAAAATGATTCATTTAAAACAAGAAAGAAAGTTTTACTGTTGCTCTAACTAAACAAACCAACAATAGTAGCCCTAATACAAACTGCTTACTCACCCGACCTGCGCACTGAATGAGCTCACGCTAAACAATAATAAGGACTCCAGGAAGCCTCTTGCATATGTCTGGAAACACTGCACCACACAGAAAGCTCTGGTTCTATAGAATTAAACAAGCAAGCAAGTTGGGTTTATGTGGTTAAAACGATGGATCATTATGGCTCATTAATCTTTAGGCATCTATGATGAATTCAGGGTGCTTCCACTGTAACAGTGGAAAACACTTCATTTTGTTTTAGGTCTAAAGCATGAGGACATGACTTTGGCCCACAGATAGCAGCCCAAAGCTCTCCAGCAGGGTGATATTAGCATGCAACCCGCTTTTTTGTTTTAAAGACCAAAAACAGCAGTGAACCCACACCAGGAGGAGCTCACAACATAGTCACAACTTTGAAATGAGAGCTGGAATAGTTCATTAACAAAGAGGTGTGAGATTATCCATTATCACATGACCTTAGACTTTCATTAAAGATTCCATTAATGCTAAAAACATCCAGTCCAGAGGTCAGCACCTTGCAGCTCTTTTACTGCCCTGTTGTGGCTCCACAGCAGGATCTGATGTTTAGGTAAAAATAAATGAATCCTCCTTTGAAGTAAATTAAAGTTCTGCTGATCGTTCAACCTAGTTAATGTAGAACTGCTAATTCACCCTTTAACCCTGAAGATCAGCGCAGAGCACTGGTCACCATAGCAACAGACACCCAGCTAGTAGACAAAGAGAGAGATTTAAAACGAACATCAATAATTCGGTGACAAACTGACTTATTTGCGTTTATATTCACTCCAGCTGATTGACAGATAGGTTTAATCTGCAACGAGAAACTGTTAAACACTATAAAGTCACAAAGCTGAAGTCAGTTCAAGTTTGTTCAAGTTCAAGTTTCCCATTCCACCTTAAATGGTGAAGCAGTTACATTCAGGCCCCATTTAAGGTGGAATGGGAAAAGTTGAACAAGAAGCTGGTGAGTGAGAATTGAACGTTGATAGACATTTTACAAAATACTGTCCTTTTTTTGAGGAAAACGTTCCTGCCAGAGATGCGAGAAAAGCGGCTATATATATTCTGAAGCTTACAGCAGAGCAAAGTAAGTCTCTGGCTTTCTTTAGATATGTCAGCCTATAATAGCACGTTAGCAGATGCTGAGATATATTTACAGCAAAGATGGTTAAATAGATATAAAATTTGGCTCCTAAGGTGGTTTGACTTTTGTTTAAAGGACTAAACAAGGCAATCATTTTTAGATATCACCCAGTCTTTAAACACTGGTCAAAGTTTGTTGTTGTGAATGGGGTATTTTGGTAAAGTTGCCAGTAGTATTGTGATTCATTTGTTTTGGCTTGAATCGTGTACGTAGCAATATTCCTATTTCGACTACTTAACAGCCTCATAATTAAAATGACACAGAGGAATAATGTATGTACACTTAAATAATGGTAAATAATAATGTACATAGAACCATTATTTAATGATAAATAATTAAATAAAGGATCCATATCGAATCATCAACACTCAAAGATCCATTTGTATGTTTAAAGTTTTCTTTGTATTCTTAGGATTGATGGAGAATGTGTTGTAAATGGTTCTACATAGCACCAAAAAGGGTTGTTCTATTGTAATTTGACTATGCTTGATATCATGACAATTGCAGAACCCTTTTTGGGGCTATACAGAACCATCTTCAAAAGTGTTCTCTACAGAACCAAATAAATGACATTCTCCATTAATCCATCCAGCCATCCATTTTCCAAGCCGCTTCTCCGTCAGGGTTGCGGGTTCTCCATTAATCTGAACAACTATTTCTACAAATGTTTTTTTTTGAGTGTTCATTGTTCTATATAGCACCACTGTCATTCCTAAAGAACCCTTAAAGAACCATCTCTTCAAGAGTGTAGGACAAAACATAACAGCTTTAGAGTTAATAATAGGAGCAATTCTAGACATAAACAAAACAAGCTTAGACCCCGGGCTCATCAGGATACTACACAATGACGACACATCCTCCGAGGACTCCCAGACCAACACACGCATACATGAATGTTACATACGGTGGTCCTGCACTTGAAACACTAAAGGGGGACCAACGTCACATACAGGGTTATAAAGTCTCCCCAGTTCAGGACAGTCCGACAGGACATGCCGTGTAAATACGTACGACTATATACACTACTACATCATTGACCACCACTCCCCCACCCACCACCGTCATCCCGCATTGGGATGGCCCCACCAGTGGTCACCAAGACGGTGGCCTCTTGCCATATGGACATGCTTCCCGCTGCAGGTTTGGCTCACTTCAGGAGAGAAATGTCATCGGCGAAGTTGCCGGTGCCCAGCGGGTGCAGACAGCGGGCGAAGCGCCACTGGCACACCATCAGGCAGAGCGGCAACATGAACAGGGCGCAGATTCCGGCCATGATGTAGGCGATGGTCATCAGCGTGGACTCGTCCGTCTGCGGGATGTTGTAGCCGCAGTCCTCCAGCTCCACACCATGGAAGGGACCCTCCACCGAGGCCGTGCGGAACTCGTCGTGAACTGGGGAGACATGTTTAATGTATCATCACTGTCCTGACAAAAACCTTCTTTCTCAAAAGTGGAAGTTTTACAGTAGACTTGCTCTCAAAGCGGAACTCCACCGATTTTTCAGAATTCCTGCATAATGGTTTGGTGTGAAACGCTCTGTTCTAGAGAAACTTAGGGAGTCAGAACTGTTCACAGTGGTGGTGATAGGAACCAGACGTCCACCTCTAAAAGCTCCTCACAGACAGTTCTGACATAAAACGTTTCTAAATTAATTGCCTGATGACTGAGACACTGTTTTATATGTTTGAGATAACGTTTTGGCCTAAAACGTATTTTTTAAGAACATTCATAGTGGAGGGATGAATGCAGGGCTTTTTGAGGCAAAACAGTCCCCAAAAAAAAAGAAATCTTAAAATTATTTCAGATTTTCTACAGTTTAATCATCATCAACGTTTCATATACAGGGATTCGCTCAAAAGAGGCCTTGAATATTCTGCAACTGCCGTTAGGATGAAGCAATCTGAACCAAAAAAATGGTACATATTTTGACGTATGTGTCATTGATTGCATTACATGTGAAGCTGGAAGTGACCTCTACTTTCTGCCAGACACATGAAGGGGTCCGGGGGTCTGCACTCAGAAGCTGCTGTCTGCCTACCTTATGGCTCCAACTCAGGGCCATCATGGCTTGATCAAAGCTCCATATACTGAGGAGCTCATTGCACGTGGTTTGGTTCAGATTGCTTCGTCCCAGCAAGACTTATTACAGAATTTTCAGGGCCTCTTTCGAGTGAATCTCTCTGTATAAACTCAGAAGACACGTGTAGCTTCACTGGTGGTTCTAGATGGTAAAAAGTCTTTATTTGTGTTGGTAAGTTTCTCTACAATGAAACAGTTCACATCAAACCACTCTGAATGACATAGTTTAGGTTTTACTGATTTAATTATACATACATTTTGAAACATCAGTGGAATTCCCTTCAGACTTTGATTGGAAAAAAGTTTTTGTTGCTAATTTGGACCATTTCTATTGGTCGATTCACTGCAAATTGTTCAGGCAAAACCTCAACTCTCAGAACTGGAAGATTTTCAGGAATGTTCTGGTCAGCAACCGTGACATACACTACCATTTAGACAGGTATTTGTAAGTAAACTGCATTTATTTAGCATCTAAATAAATAAATAACGCATATATTTTTGCAACTACGCTCTTACAGAAGATGGTACTTCTAGGGTTCTTTAGTAAAGACAATGGTTCTCTACAGAGCCATGAACACTGCCTGGTGAAATAGTTCTTCAGATGAATGGCATAGAATCTTTTTGAAAAGGGTTCTATATAGCACTAAAAAGGGTTCTTCTATTGTTGCAAGCTTGACACTTTAACAATAGTAGAACCCTTTTTGGTCCTATAAAGAACCACAAACAATGCACTCTCTATCATCTGAAGAACCATCTCACCATGCAAAGAAACATTTGAGCATGCATATGGTTCTTTCAGTGTTCATGGTTCTATAGAGAACCATAGATAGATAGATAGATAGATACTTTATTGATCCCGAAGGAAATTTAGGCATCCAGCAGCAACAACACATTGTCTTTACTAAAGAACCCTTTAAGCACCATCTTTTTAAGAGTATATGCAATGGTGATAAAATGTTAATGATAGTTAGTCATAATCAAAAAACAGATCATTTGAGCCTGAGATACTTCCAAAAAATGATTATGTGGTTCTGTCTCAGTCCGGTAATAGCAGCAATAGCTTCAGTACCAGTGGTTCGTTACTGTACTCAAGTAGTTTTTTGGTATCTGATCTGAGGTTTTTCTATTTTTCGCAACTTTTTCCTTTCACTCCACTACATTTCAGAGTCTAATATCCGACTTTTTCCTCCTACATTGTGAGAAATCTGTCGTTCCTTTTGGTTTCTGTGTGTATAAAAACGTAACATGTCAAAACGAAAGAAGCGCAAAGCCAGAGCACCAATCAGGGCCCAGCGGTCACTTTGTTTAGAGCTGGTTTTGACCTGTTGGTCATACCGACCCAGTGCAGCACGCGGTTCAACGTCAGCGCAGCAGCGTAAAACTTTGGGAGAGTCTGTTCAACATAAATGATGAACTAACCTAACTTTGTGTAAATAGAGCTCAATATAGAAATATGTCCACATATGCAGTCGAGACTGACGCGGCTTTTTTCTGAATTTCGCGGCTTTTTTCTGAATTTCTACAAACACCATTTCATTTTATAGTAAATGAGTTTGGGCTGGTTTATGTTTATGAACAGACGCCTACAGATCAACATAGTAAAGGAGCTCATCTGTGATCCTGAGTTTAAAGCCAGTTTTTATTCAACTTAAACTTGGAACTAAGTTGTAAATAAATCTGAAACTGAAACTTTGCTTGTGTGTAAAAAGTGATTTCAGAGCCACTCGGTTCTCCCTGATGGAAACTGTTTACCTTCAGTGTTTTGTGCTTCTGATCATTTTAATAGACGTCAGCGTCACTAATTAATGACCTTCTATTAAAAGACTGGTTTACCAAGAGAGACGCTGGAGGACTTTCACCTGAAATGAGTTCATGAAGCCAGTCTGGTTATAAAAATGATAACAGGACATCAGAGCCAGAATTCCTCTTTTAGTACTTTTACTTTATACTTAAGTACATTTGAAGGTAAATACTTCAGTACTTTTACTCCAGTGGAGGTCTAAAGGGAGGAACTTCTACTTTTACCGGAGGAATATTTTATCTTGGGTGTCTCGACTTTAACTCAAGTACATGATTTGTGTACTTTGTCCACCACTGTCCAGTACACGAGCATGCCCTCAAAGAGCTGCCCTCAATCTGAATTAGTTAATGGGATCAGAGTAACTGTGAGTCCTATGTTTCCCAATAGAACAACTTTCTGAAGATCTCCCATAAAACTGAACTGAACTGCGTGTGAAATCAAAATATGCCTGAAACGAAAATTAAGATGATCTGTCTCTTCGGTACCGTGACATGTGCTGACAGCAAAGCCGATGCGTTTGCGTTCGCGGTCGAACACGACGTAGAAGCCCTCCATGATGACGGCGCCCATGACGGTGCCGGTGCTGGACTGAGACACGGCAAATTTGTAGCAGTCTTCCTGCGCTGAGGCTACGTCCTCTACAGGCCGTAGATATTGCTGCGGAGAGCAGAGGGCGAGACACGGAGCACACGTTAGCTCAACAAACACCAAGACATACACTGTCCAAAAGTATCTGGACATCCCTTCTAATGAGTGAATTCAGTTACTTTAAGGTCACTCATTGCTGACCTGAATCTCCATTGCACTGACCGACAGAATGAGATGCTCTAAAAGATAAGATCTCCATGCCCAATGCTAAACATGGGCTAGGGGGGTATAAACGCCCCCTGTGGAGCAGTGGAGCTGTTTTCTCTGGAGTGATGAAGCTCCATCCAATACCCTGTATATAATATAATAATATGGCCTATGTGAAATATATATATATATATATATATATATATATATATATATATATATATATATATATATATATATATATATATATATATATATATATATATATATATATATATATATATATATATATATGGCGGCACGGTGGTGTGGTGGGTAGCACTGTCGCCTCACAGCAAGGAGGGCCTAGGTTCGGTTCCCCGGCCGGGTGACCGGGGTCCTCTCTGTGTGGAGTTTGCATGTTCTCCCCGTGTCTACGTGGGTTTCCTCTGGGTTCTCCGGTTTCCTCCCACAGTCCAAAGACATGCAGTCAGGCCAACTGGACATGCTAAATTGCCCCTAGGTGTGAGTGTGTGAGTGACTGTCTGTGTCTGTCTGTCTGCCCTGCGATGGACTGGCGACCTGTCCAGGGTGTATCCTGCCTTCCGCCCGAAGACTGCTGGGATAGGCTCCAGCACCCCCCCGCGACCCTGACGGAGAAGCGGCTTAGAAAATGGATGGATGGATGGATGGATATATATATATATATATATATATATATATAATAGTGATTTTATGGATTTAACCATCTCCAAGCCTCTCCTCGAGGAAGCCCAGTATTATATGTAGTTAAAAAGCAGCTCCTGGTTTGACCAATCAGTGCTCAGTAAATTGTGCTCATGATGTAATTGATGATATGAACAAGTCTCAGTGGTGGCTGTGAAGGTGTCAAGGAAAAATATGGACCCAAGAAATTTTTTTGAGTGTATATGTGTGTGTATGTGTGTGTGTGTGTGTGTGTGTGTGTGTGTGTGTGTGTGTGTGTGTGTGTTCCAAAACACATTACAGACTAGCATTTGGGGGGACAAATCAATTCTTAGATGCATCGCGATGTGGACGATTCACAATCACAATTGATTCACAAATGTCAAAAATCAATTTTCTAAATATTTAATTTATAACGTAATGTTGACGGAACGCAAAGGGCGGACAGAGGTAAGTGCAGCGCCCAGACAGTCTGTGGCGGCACATAACAAAAACACTACTGGAAGAGCGAGAAATCCGACCAGCTCTGCATTAAAGCCGGATTAGTTCAGGAGTCACAACATGAATGTTAAGAAGAGCCATTTTGTCCTTTCAACAAAAATCAAACCACCTTGGGAACATTTAATGCGCAGTATGTCTCAGTATGTGCTGATGTCCTAGTATGGGCTAAACAACACAGATTTACTTTGCTCTGCTTTACGCTTCAGCTGTAGCCGCTTTCCTCACGTCTCCACCAGAAAACTTTTCCTAGATCAGTTTATTGTAAAATGTCTCTCAACGTTCGACTGTTTTATGAGGCTGAAGTCGCTTTTTTTTTTCCCCATTCCACCTAAAATTCTGCCTGAGGCGACCGAATGTAAATGTGGCACTGTTTAAGGTGGAACGGGGAAATTCGAAAGAGAAGTGACTTCATCTTCGCAACTTTTTAGTGTTTGACAGCGTCTCATTGCAAGTTTAACGTACCAGGAAACCAGGAAAGGTGCTGATAAATGCAAACAAGTCATCACATCACAGCCTCTGAATCATAATCAAATCGAATCATGAGCTGCCTAAAGACCACCCCTATTACAGACCACTTTGAAGAAATGTCTTATTTTATGATATATGTTGTTAGGAGTGACCTTTAAAACTGTTAACATTAATGTTGCATCATAATTAATACCGTCTTTATTAGAGAAATACAAATGTGTTTTCCATTACACATCATGTGTGATTCTTTTCAAAAGTATCAATATGTTTTAATAATATACCCAATATGTACATATGTATTTATGTATGCATATGTAATAAAAGCATGCCCCATATGTATTGTTTATGTCCAAGTACCTACATATAATAATATGTCCCATTTGTATTATATATGGTCTAATAATATGTACAGTTGCGAGACTTTGTTTCTCAATTTTGGTCTTTTTTTTTACATTGTTTGAAATTGCCAGCTGAAGTTTACATTGTGTCAAATTTTCATGACAAATGGGCCGATTGGAACGGTCCAAATATAATTCATATATTTATGGAATAAATAATTTCTCCATAAACTTTTAATAAAAGTGTAGAAATTTTTTTCTTCCTCCTGTAAAGTGACATTTCTAGAGATACAGCAGATTAGAGATTTTGCTCTGACAGTGATGAAATGTAATTGCATATATGTAAAAACATAGAAGTAATACATGTGCTGCGTACATACACTATATTTCCAAAAGTATATATATTTCGCTCGCATATGAACTTGAGTGACATCCCATTCTTAATCCATAGGGTTTAATATGATGTCAGCCCACCCTTTGCAGCTATAACAGCTTCAGCTCTTCTGGGAAGGCTTTCCACAAGGGTTAGGAGTGTTTATGGGAATTTTTGACCGTTCTTCCAGAAGCACATTTGTGAGGTCAGACGCTGATGTTGGACGAGAAGGCCTGGCTCACAGTCTCCACTCTAATTCATCCCAAAGGTGTTCTATGGGGTTGAGGTCAGGACTCTGTGCAGGCCAGTCAAGTTCTTCCACACCAAACTGGCTCATCCGTGTCTTTATGGACCTGCTTTTTGCACTGGTGTGCAGTCATGTTGGAACAGGAAGGGGCCGTCCCCAAACTGTTCCCACAAAGTTGGGAGCATAAAATTGTCCAAAATCTTAATGCTGAAGCTTTAAGAGTTCCTTTCACTGGAACTAAGGGGCCGAGCCCAACTCCTGAAAAACAACCTCACACCATGATCCCCCCTCCACCAAACTTTATACTTTGGCAACCGCCAAACCCAGACTCATGACTTTCACGACTGGACTTGCTGCACAGGTGGCGTCCGATCACGGTACCACGCTGGAATTCACTGAGCTCCTGAGAGCGACCCATTCTTTCACTAATGTCTGTAGAAGCAGTCTGCAGGCCTAGGGGCTCGGCTTTATACACCTGTGGCCATGGAAGTGATTGGAACACCTGGATTCAATGATTTGGCTGGGTGGCTGAATACTTTTGGCAATATAGTGTATTACTGGATTTACATACAGTCTGAAAAAGTGTAAAAAGAGGCAGACGCACCTGGGGCAGGATAGAGATGCGGAAGGATTGGTTGCGATTCTCACTCATCAGGTAGAGAGAGATGACGGGGAAGATGTGCCAGGGGGTGGTGCCAGCCTGCCAGCACACCAACTGCTCCCCCAGCCAAAAACCAGAGGGAAACTGCTCTGTCTGCACAACACAGAGAGAGAGAGAGAGAGAGAGAGAAGCAGACAGAGTGAAGGACGAATAAGGACTTGCAAAGACTTTGAATAAAGTTCACCAATAATGTCGGGAGCTGTTTTCTCCCAGTATTAAAGTGATATTTTGGTGAAAAATCAAATGCGCACACTTTTACACTCCTTACCCAAAACATAGCTGATTAGCCAAGAAGAGTTTATAGACTTCATTTAATTTTTGTCTGTCTCTTTTATTCGATGAGAAGAATTCACATGGAAACACATAAACGGAAACCTCACTACAGGCGGAGCACAACTTATACGGTTGTATAAATATGGGTGAACTACTTGATGACCCAGTTACGGCCTACTTTAGAACTGCAACCTCCAGAAAAGACCAGAGGAAGAATAAAACAGCGACAAGACACTACCTGGGGACCACACCGAAGTGCTGAAGCTGCAAAGCTTAAAAGGAATCTCGTTTTTCTCTGTCACTGGCAGTGAGAGGAGAGGAGCAAAGGCCAAGAACGAAAAGATACTGACCGAAGAAGCTGCTTCAATGGCCTTTACAGCTGCCTGGAACACTTTGCGAGGAAGTCGGAGGTTTGTGGTGCCACTGTCCACGATGCTTTTATCATAGTTGTACTGTCAAAGACGGATGCAGAGAGATGATATTACACTCGTTACAACTCATAGCATCCTGTTCATTCGGTCACATTGCTGTCAAAATAACAAAGCAAGTCGTGAGAATAGGAGGTATTAGTTCATAAACACCTTCAGTAAATGTTCCAATATGCTAGAATAGGAGATATTAGTCCATACACACCTCTGAAAATACACCTATGAACTATGTTAGGGGGTATTAGTCCATGAACACCTCAATTAAGTGCTCCTATATGCTTGAATGTGAGATATCAGTCCATTAATGACCCTATTAAATACTCCTAGAATAGGAGATATTATTCCATAAAGACCTCAATAAACGGTCCAATAAACTAGAATAGGAGATATTATTCCATAAAGACCTCAATAAACGGTCCAATAAACTAGAATAGGAAATATTATTCCATAAAGACCTTAATAAATGCTCCTATGAACTAGAACAGGAGATATTACAGGAATAACCTTGATTTCAGAAGAAATGCTGGATGAGCAGAAAAAATTATAGAAAATAATAATAATAATAATAGAAAAAAGCTCTCTCACTTTCATACCTCTTTACAATCCATATTGAGATCCTGTCCATTAACTTCAATGCGCACAATGATGACCTCATAGTACCACTCTCTGCGTATTGGAGTGTACCACACTTCTCCTACGTAAAGGGACGGGTCAATCCCTCCAATGATCTGTAAGAATCACAGCATATCATCCTCAGCTTCCACCACTCAATATCACCAAACTTACATATAAACTTACATCTGTCACAGGAACACATCACTAAGTCATATGCTCTGTGCTAGATAATGTCCTCGTACCATACTGCCCCCTACAGTTGCACTGCCCAGGCTGTAGTTCTGGGTGAAGCCGGCTCCACACAGCTGCAGGGAGAAGAGGTTGGGCACGTTGGTCTGCCTCACCAGAGAATCAAAGAAGGGCTCGAGGGTCTCATCAGGCTGAGAGAAGAGGAGAGAAGAGATAAAATGAGAAGAGAAGAAATGAAATAAAAGGAGAAGACAAGTGAAGAAATAAAACAAGAAGAGAAGAGAAGAGAAGAAATAAAACAAGAAGAGAAGAGATCAAACGAAGAGAAGAGATAAAACGAGAAGAGAACAGATAAAACAAGAAGAGAAGAGAAGAGATAAAACAAGAAGAGAAGAGAGGACATAGAACGAGAAGAGAAGAGATACAACAAGTGAAGAGAAGAGATAAAATGAGAAGAGAAGAGATAAAACAAGAAGAGAAGAGAAGGAATAAAATGAGAAGAGATAAAACAAGAAGAGAAGAAAGGAGATAAAACGAGAAGAGATAAAACAAGAAGAGAAAAGAGGAGAGAAAACGAAAAGAGATAAAACACGAAGAGAAGAGATAAAACGAGAAGAGATAAAACAAAAAGAAGAGATAAAACGAGAAGAGAAGAGATAAAACAAGAAGAGAAGAGATAAAACGAGAAGAGATAAAAAAGAAGAGAAGAGATAAAACGAGAAGAGATAAAACAAAAAGAGAAGAGACAAAACGAGAAGAGAGGAGATAAAACGAGAAGAGAAGAGACAAAACGAGAAGAGAAGGGATAAAACGAGAAGAGATAAAACAAAAAGAAGAGATAAAACGAGAAGAGAAGAGATAAAACAAGAAGAGATAAAAAAGAAGAGAAGAAATAAAACGAGAAGAGATAAAACAAAAAGAGAAGAGATAAAATGAGAAGAGAAGAGAGGAGAAAAGATAAAACGAGAAAAGAAGAGATAAAGCGAGAAGAGAACAAAAAAAGAGACAAAAAGAGAGGATAAGAGGCAAAAAGACAACAAGAAAATATAAAAAGAGAAGAGACGAAAGAAAAGAGACAAGAGATGAAAAAGAGAAGTGAAAAGACCAAAACATAAGAGATAAAAAGAGAATTGACAAGAAAAAAAAAGAAAGAGAAGAGAAGAGAAGAGAAGAGAAGAGAAGAGAAGAGAAGAGAATAAAAGTGAAGGGCACAGTAGATGAAAAATAGAATAGAAAAGAAAAGAACAATAAATAAATATACATTTATACAGATTAAGGCGCTCTGGGCTGACAGTGCTCTGAGCTGTCTGACTGACCCTGGCTATTTCAGCGTAGGCCAGCCCCAGGATGCCCTCCCAGTTGGAGCCGTTGATGAAGAAGCGGTCTGACTGGGTGATGGCGGCGATGTTGGCGCGCAGCGACACATTGGGGCCGTGAGGCACCGACACCAGATCGGTCCCCAGCTCCCCCTCCCAGCGGCCCTGCGTATACGGCACATACACGCTCCGGCCCAGATCCCTGTACGATGTGGACCTGTCGGAAAATAAACATCCCAGCACAACAGAATATTACAGGAACTGACTATGGGTAGTGACTTTTTAGGATCTAATGAAAACGATGTATAATGAAAAATACATTTTATTTCTCTAACAGAAGAATTAATTATAATGTAGCACTGATTTAACAACATGGGTTACAACATGTGTCATGCCCAGCATCCTTTATCATGGAAAAAAGGGAAAGTCTGGCTTCAGGGCCAAATGTGGCCTGTGGACTAATTTTACTTGGCCCATCGCTTGTTATAATGTTGAGTGTGTTATAAGTGGGTACGATGCAGTTTTTCCTTTCACCTGATGGTGGCAGCAGTGCTGTAAAATTGCAGCGTAAGGCGCCACACTGTAGTGACAAAGTCAGCTAACGTTTAAGATATAAGATACATAGAAGAGGTTTCGTTCTGACAGTGATGATATTCATTTGCCACTTCATCAGAGACCCCTCTCTCATAGTTTCACCTTGCTGGTGCACAATTAGAGACTGTAGGTCATCAGGTTTTGTTAGCCGTCTGCTAGCCCTTCATTAGTGTTCAGTTTCTGACCACAGAGCTGCTCTTGGCTGTGTATTGCCAGAGAACTTATAGAGAGGAGAATTCCCAATCTGCAGTGTCTTTCGGGTTTCTCAAACACTAGAGGGCGCTCCCGAGCAAGTACAAAATGAATGAGTTGATATGGAGCATTTGAGCAAAATCATAGTTTATAAACGCTTAAACAGTTTTAATGTAAAATCATTTATCATTCATCAGTTTAAACTTGAGTTATAGGAGTTTAAACCGGAGCCTCATGTACTTTCATGATGTCAGTGAGCGCGAACAGCCAATGAGCTGCTCCGCTCACCAATCAATCATCTAGCAGTAAAGCCCGCCTCCTGGTGCCCAAAACCCACTGTAGAAAAAAGGAAACATACAGGTGAGTTTTCTCTGCTTTTTTAGTGAAATACTTCCTTCTACTTTCTAAAATTAAAGGAAAGCTCTGGGCGAGTGATTAGAAACTATTTTAACTTCGTTTTTAGCTGTTGAGCTCTATTCCCTCCCATTCATTGAGGATTCACTCGTGGGTGCCCTCTGCTGTTTAGCAGGCCTGTTTTTGATATAATGGGGGAAATAGGAAGTGGCCAGGCTCTTGGTATTGCTCAAGCAAAGCAGGCACACCAAATTAAAAGGGTATTTTTAACACTGTGCAGAAAAAGAAAGGAGATATCATTGACTGGGCAGCTCATCTACTTCAACTGTGCTTCACGTAAAGAGGAAAAAGCCACATTACGGCACAAAGTGGCAATTTACTTTCACAACTGTGACCTTTCTGTCAACAGCAGGCTGTTTCTCAGGCGGTACTTACAGAGAACGATGGTAGTATCTGCGCAGAAATGGATGAGCTGCAGCTCCTACTGCGAAATTACTGCTCCCTGTGTCCACCAGGATGTTCAACTGCAACACAAGCACATAAATCAATTCTGATTAATTGTAGACATTATTTTTGGCAGCAGCTTACAAAATGTTTGGTTTTTCATCTAAAAAAGTGCTCCTTGTTTCACCCACAGCTCCTCTCAGTGTTGGGTAGAGGTGTAACATATAATATTACAATACTTCCAGAAGCTTTTTACAATACATGATATGTCATTTTAAAAAAAACTATCAAAAAATATTAATCCAAGTATTCAACATTTTACACACTGCACTACATCCAATTAAACAGGACCAACGATGCTCCGATTTTAATCAAACATGCAAGTTGGAAATGTTTTAAATACTGTAATCCACATTTTGCTCAGAAAACCATGTGATATATTGTGATTTAATTTATCATGATGATGAATATCATCATACTGCCCAGCTCTACTGGGCAGTAACTACTGGTCCAAACTGGAAACATTCAATATCAGAACGTTTTACAAATGTGTCAGATGATATTTAACGCAGCATTAATAAAGTTATTGACGTTACCTGTCATAACTTGTTTAGAAGGGAAATATTGTGCTGTGCTATAATCAATAATCAAACAGAAACTCATTTGAGGAAAGAAAACTTACTGTTTATCCAGTTTTCTTTATAGATTTTAAACCGTTTTTAAACAGCAATCTGAAGCTCCCAGTAAAACGACTCTCACTGATGATAACTGTCACGTTCTAGATATCATGAGTACAGAAAATAGAACAAAAACAAAAAATAAAAACAAACTGCTTGGCAACAGGAACATTACACTTTTATGGACATTTAATAACGGATATAAAGGGTGTAGTGCTCATTATCAATCAAATACATCAGGAAAATTGAAAAACAACATATAGACAATATATCATCCAGGAATAATACACCACAGTCGTGGCGGTTTGGTGTGAAACGCTCTGTTCTAGAGAAACTTACCGAGCTGTTCACAGTGGTGGTGATAGGAACCAGACGTCCACCTCTAAAAGCCCCCTCACAGAAAGTTCCTACATGAAATGTTTATGAATTCACTGCCTGATGTCTTGCCCTGCAATGGACTGGCAACCTGTCCAGGGTGTTTCCTGCCTTCCTCCCAATGACTGCTGGGATAGGCTCCAGCAACGCCCCCACCACAAATCAGAAGGATAAGCAGCTTAGAGTGTGTGTGTGTGTGTGTGTGTGTGTGTGCCTGATGTCTGAGACACTGTTTTATGATTATGGTTTTTGAGCCTATAACATATTTTAAAATCTATTCATGGTGGAGGGATATCGGCAGGGTGTTGTGAGCTAAAATAATCCCCCTAAAAATGTATTGTTTCATAATATCCTCTATCTAGCCATCATCAACATTCCATATAAACTCAGAAGACTCGTGTAGGTTCTCTGGTGGTTCTGGATAGTAAATAAAATGTCCATATCTGTGTTGTAGTCATGGCGACCCCTGGTTCCTATCACCACCACTGTGAAGACATCTGAACCATTTCACACCAAACCGCTCTGAAGCTCTCTGTTTACATCACACACTGAACTATGCAGAGAATTTTGAGAAATCCGTGGAATTCCCTTTACTGTGTGTGAAATCTGTATTTGGGGTGTCTTTCACAGTGACTGTCCTTGTCCAACTCCAGGCTCCAAGCAAGGGTATTTAAAGATCAGATGTATTATTGATCATCCTCCTGCACGCCACCAGAGACAGCCCGCCTGCTTGCTAGACTCACTGACTGCGCAAAATGTGATACACAACCAGAAAAAGAGAGAGAGAAAGAGAGAGATGTGATAGGCAGCAGCCTCCACTCAGACAGTAGTAGCTGAATGGTGCGCTCCTTACTCCACCCCACTCTTGCCTGCGGAAATCTCAATGTAATGTTGAATCAGTGCATTTTCAATCATCCATTCAGCTACAGCTGCACGATGTGGATGAAATACTATTAATGCGATTCTGTTACTACTTATTGTGATAGTGGGAATAGCAGTGAGAGGACCAGACTGGCTGCCTATCTGGATTACAGAGCCCTAAAATCTTAAAAACTAGCCCGTAACCCTGGTATACTAACGGACTCTGATCTTAGTTTTATCATTCGTGTCAAAGCAGTTACTAAATCAGCTTTTTATCACTTTAAGAACATCAACAAGATCAGAGATGCTCTGACTAAAGCAGAGCTGGAGAAACTCATTCACACCTGTATTTCTAGCAGGGTTGATCACTGTAATGATCTCCTAACTGGACTCCCAAAAAAGACAACCAAACAGCTTCAGCTGATTCAGCTGAGCAGCTTTCAGCTCAGTGTAAACACTGTTAGCATTTCCAGCCCCTTTTCTTCTGTAACAGCACTTTTTAAATCCAAATTGAACTGTTTTTAACCTGATTTTCTAACTGTCCCATTTTAATTTCTAATTTGATTTTTAATACCTCTAAAACTGAATTTACATGACCAAATCTTAAGGCAAATTTTTCAGTAACGGCATGAAATAAATGGAAATTCCCCTCAAATGAATAGAACATGTGATTTATGATCTACACATATCACTATATAGTTACAATTTACTGCTGAAAGCCAAAAATCTCAGATGCTCTGTGAGTTCAGCTTCTTTTATTATAAGGGTTAAAAATGACATCACCATCTGTTTGACTGGAAAGAAGAGTTACAGCCTCATACGACACCTAGCTTCTGAATGTAGCTTATGAAATATGAAAGTTATGAAGTAAAGAATATGACAAAGTGCATTTTGGAGCCTCCAGTGGTTCCAAGGAGTTAAAAAAGGTTAATTTAATGATTTTTTCTTTTATATGTAGTTTTAATTGTGTTTTAATCATACGTTTAATGTTGTTTTAAATGTGTTTTTTCTATTCTCGTTTACTTGATTTTTCTAAACAACTCTGTATTTTCTGACTCTGTAAACACTTTAAATAAAAGGCACGGTATAAATAAACTTGCCTTGCATTCTGATACACTTTACAGCATATTAAAAGCACAGACATGAAGCCATAAAATACAATGTTTGATGGAACCCCACTGCACTAAGCCATGCTTGGCATTGGGCACGGTGAGCTTAGGCTCATGCACAGCTGCTCCAGAGCGTCCAGTTCTATTGGTCAGTGCTTTTCAGTGGAGATTATATAAGATGTGTCAGCAACGGGTGACCTTAAAGTAGCTGAACTCACTCATTAGCTACTTTTAGACAGTTGTGTACAGTATTTTAATATTGTAGTTTTCTGCTGAAGCTTTTCCGATGCTGTCTCTCCCCCCCTCCAAACACATCAAATACTGCTGACTCCGCTCGTGTCTCTGCCTCTCAGTGACTACTCTGGTCATTGATCCTTCCCTCAGGCTTCCTGCCCTTTCTGCCCGCTAAATCCGGGCCAGCAGCCTGCATCCTGCCACTCTGGCAGCCGACCACACTCATACACTTCCTGTGGCTTTCTCCAATCTGTGCACCTACAAATCCTGGAAATCAGCCACGCAATTCTTGGGATTTTCTGTTCACTCGTTTTCACATCACTCGGGTTCGGAAAAGCTCTCCAGCTTCATTCCAGCTTTGGGAATGCTATGTGAAAAGGTGGGTGGCAACAAGAACTATAAGCACAATTATTCTTTTACTCAACATTTGCAAAAGAGAAAAGAACAGTATGGCCCTATCGTCGGGAGGCTGTTAGTTCAATCCCCAGTGATGCCACAGCCATCTGGGGCCGGAAGACCAAGGCACCCTAACTGTCCTTTCGCTCTCTCCCTCTCCAGAGAACACACCTCTGCACATTTTAACCCCTTAAATGACCCGGGCCAACTAGCAGGCCCAAAGTTTCATTACACACTTCTATAACCTAAGAATAGCTCAGCCAGTTTGCACTGAAGTCCCTGTAGTTACTGAATAATAAGCCTTTCCTTCATTAACAGCTACTAGTGCTGCTCTATAGGTGACCCTGCCCGTCTGCAGTGACCGCAGAGGAGGGTAAAGTTCAGCTCCTCACTGCTGGGCTTTAATTACATTTAGGGCATCATATGCCTTCAAAGAGGGGGGCAGTTATTTATTATCACCCACCCCTAATTCTTATTTGATATAAAGCTGATATTCACCAGCTTCTTGCTCGAATTTTCCCGTTCTACCTTAAATGGAGCAGCAGTCACATTCTGGCACTTCAGACATCAGAACTGCTGGACTATTTAAGGTGGAACGAGAAAGTTAGTTAGCTAGCTACTGAGACATTACCTTAACTATGAAGAAAATGACCAATAATACATTGAAACAACACTAAACTAAGAAAATATAATGATTATCGTAACTGTTTAACAGAGAAAATTCTCATTTTTGTGGGTTTCTTTGGTCTCATGCTTCATCTTGCCTACATCCTACAAAATGGACAATGAGCGTAAAAATATAGTTATGACTGATCAGTGTATCTTGCTGAAATGTTTTATTTAATCAGTTGACGATGCTTTGCACAAAATTCTCTGGTTTGTTTTGTCATTTTTGTTGATTTTTGTTAGGAAAACCTGGAATGACTGACTTTGGATTACTTAGTCTACATTTTAGTTGGATATCACGCCTTTGGGTGTGTAAGTATGGTTGTTACACTTTTTGTTGATCTTGCATATTTGCAGCTTTTCAATTGTGTGTTTCTTTCTGGCACAGGATTAAATGCAGTGTCTTGTTCACGCTGTCAGTTGGGCTTGTTTGGTGTTTCAGGTGGAGATTCACAAACAAACATTCTGACAATCACACTTTGAAAGTAGCTAAAAATGAGTGCACTACTTTTCAAAAAGTAGCTAAAAAGTAGCTACGACTCCTTCTGGAAAAGTATCTAAATTGTAGCAGCTACAAATGTGGAGACAGTAGCTACAAAGCAGCTAACTACTAATTTCTCAGTAGCTATCCCAACCCTGTCTGCGGAAGAAAACCTCATGTGTTCGTAAAGCTTGTATCTCCATTTTTGCCATTTTTCAGTTTTTGACATAATTGGAAAACGCCTGTTGCTCTTTACATTGTGTATAAGTTTCATGACGAATGGACTAAAAGAAACGGCCGAAAATGGCTCTGAAAAATCTTTGGTTCCTTTGACGTACATTAAAAGTAAAAGTGTTTTTTCCTTCTCCTGTAAAGTTGCTGTTTTGGAGATTCAAGGTTTTCTTCCGACAGCACCAATAAACAACATATTCTTCTTCAATCTGAAGAATTCTTCGTTCACCTTGCAAAGAACCATTTAAGCATGCAAACGGTTCATTGAGTGTTAATGGTTCTATATAGAATCCTTGTCTTTACTGAAGAATCCCTGAAGAACAAACTTCTGTAAGAGTGCAGCTAATGGGAGAACACAATTCGAGACCAATCGGTAAAACAAATGTAAAAAATAAACAAATCAATAAAATGATGTCATAAAAGGACATACTGTACACTGGTTGTTGTTGTTTACAGGCTGTCTGTTACGTAATGGCTTGTTAGTATTCCTCGTGCCAGGCCGTGTTCTGCTGCACAGCTGCAGAGAGACCAGCCCTTCTCATACACGACCTTCTCTTCTGAAGAATACAGGGTCTGTATGGGTTTGCACTGGACTACTGTGGCTGTTTTGGGTGAGGACGCCTTCACCAGAGTTAAAAATGAAGCAGTTTTAATTGAGGCACATCACTTTAGATAAGCATCTAAAGGCATGTGTGGTGGGGATGCACCATAAATAAAATCAGACTCGGACTAAACACGCAATCAATCGTTTTATTATGATCATTTTACAGGACTCGCTGTGCTAAAACAGCCAGTCGCCTCCTATGTTTGATGTAGTACTCATGTTACTTAAAAAAGGCAACTAATTTTTCACATAAGAAAGTAAAATGCCAGTTTGGCCCAATAAAGAGTAAATCATGCCATTTCTATTGAGACTTTGGCAAATAAAAACATGTGTTTCATGGGGCTATTTAGCCCATACAGTGTGAGTTCCGGGTTAAAAACACTAATCTGGCAAACGATTTGTAAGAAATAAGAGTAAAAAACCATGATCAGAGCATCTCTAACGTGCAATCTGAACACTGTACAGGAAAATATCTCTGTTGAAACAAAACCTCGTATCTCCATTTTTTACCTTTTTCAGTTTTTGACATAATTTGAAAGTGCCTGTTGGTCTTTAAATTGTGTTTAAATTTCAAGATGAATGGACCGAAAGAAATGGCCCAAAATGACCTGGACAAAACTCTGGTTCAATTGACGTACATTAAAAGTAAAGTAGGTTTTTTCCTTCTCCTGTAAAGTTCCTATTTTGGAGATACGAGGTTTTGTTCTGACAGCAGCGATATTGTATCTGACAGAGCCAACAACATGACTTATTAAAAACTACAGCGTAAAAAAAGCAGAAATATCACAGTCTGAATGTGTTACATCTAAAATAAAGGAACTTCAATTGTAGTACTGTGGGGAACCGTAACTTAGAGTTAGGGCCATGAATCTGGCCCTGACGCCAAAAGTCAAAAATCTTGAAAATACTGGATGCGACTGAATGAGCTGTAAAAACCTGCCCAGTAATCCAACAGCAGAATAGAACAACTGCACTAATATAACATAAAGCACTTTTTAGCAATTGGAGATGTGGTTATAACCATGTAATTACAAAGCAATATTTAGCACAGAAAGGTTTCCATTAGCTTCACTACATTTATTCTGATTACAGCTGCGACCGTATGTTACGTTAGCACCAAGGTATTGGTAATGGGGGCTACTGACATAAAAGCTATCATTATAGTTAGAGGTGGTTTAATTTTTTAACGATATGAACTTGATACAAAAGAAGAAATGCCTGGGGGGGGGGTTGCTCAGCCTTAATGAGTGGGCTAATATGGAGGTCTAAATTAATATGTGAGGAACAAAAAGTATGTTTGAGTAACAGTAATGGTACAAACATTTAATTACTACTTCAGTAAAGTATAAACCTCCCAGAAATAATACTAATGTACTTAAGGATAATTACATAAAGCTGCACTATGTAAGTCTTGGGGATTTGGAGACCTCTCTGGTGGAAATGTGTTATCGCACACAACGTGCAGAGAAAATGTTTTTAATGTGGGCTGTGCTTCGGACCCCTTCCCCAAGGGGATGAATTTGACTAGGTAAACGTGTTGAAAGAGCGTTCAAAGAGAGCTCAATCGAATCTTGGTGCAGGTCTGCTTTAAGTAGTTTCATCCCTGGTAGCTAACAGGTAAAACGCCAACAATAAGCATCTTGCAAACTACACCACAGAAGCAGGTCTATCTGAGCGAGTCCAAAATGAATGGGTTGATATGGAATGTTTTAGCAAAATCATAGTTTATAAATACCTATTTAATAACATTTAATGTAAAGGAATATGAACTTTTCCTTAACAGCATAAAACATTTTAACACCGCTGTTACATTTTTAAGAGCTTTTAAACCATTTTCAGAAAAGATTCTATATAGAACTGTATAAAAACATTCTCCATCAATCTGAAGAACCACTCCACCATGCTAATGTGTTCTATAAAGCAGAACCCATTTTGGTGCTATCTAGAACCATTTTCAGAAATGATTCTATATAGAACCGTATACAAAACATTCTCCATCACTCTGAAGAACCACGCAAAGAACCAATTTAGCACAAAATGGTGTTAATGGTTCTATAGAGGACAACTGTCTTTACTAAAGAACCTTTGAAGAACCGTCTTTTTTTAAGACTGTGTGGTACATAAAACCACACAAACGTCACAGATAAAACACAGTAAGAATGTAGGGTATGGGCCCTTTAACTGTCACTGTTCCCTTTAAAGCCAATGGGCGTGCCCCCCCCCCCACCCCCCTTAAATCTCACCTTCTGAGGAGGCGTGCCCACCGCCATCTCCACGTAGTAGCCCTGGCCGGACTTGCCGCGCAGGTTGTCGATCATGTCCACGAAGGTCACGCTCCTGGCGGCCCTGCGCCTCCTCGGCGCTCCCTGCTGGCTTGGCCGGCGGGCAGGATGCAGGAGGGCAACACGGAGCCCCCCGGCCCCACAGCCGGGCACTGAGGCGGCCAGCACGGCCAGCACGGTCCAGCAAAACAGGAGCAAAGCATGAGCAGCTGTTTCCATCTTTTCTTTAAGCACTCGAGGGTTTCCTTCAGGTCCTGGACGCCCAGCTTCTCCTCATTCAGCGCTCATTGTAATGAAATCCCACGGTTTAAACAAATCAAAGTATATATTTTAAACATTCCTGTTGACATTCAGCAGTGGTCATTACAGTGGTCATCCGCGTTTTCCTCTCCTTCTCTTTATGGCTATTATATTTAATAACAGGTCACGCACCGCCAAAAAATGGGACTAATATTAATATTTTTAAGAAATAATCCAGATTTTACCACCGAATCCTGCCAGCAATCACGCCCGGCGTTGAAGAGCAGCTCCGTACCCGTCTAGTTCGGTTTTCCTCCAATCTCTCTCCCTCTCTCTCGAGCGAAGCCAGCCTTCGGTTTGCTCTATTTATTCCCGTTTATCGCTCCTTTTCTCCCGTGCGGCCATAATCCGCATCTCTCCTCTCCCTAAACACCTCCTGCCTCCTCCATCTTTCCCCCCGCAGCAGCCCAGCGAAGCCCTCAACGAATCACTCTTCTGAACCGGATCCTTTGAAATGAATTGATCGAACCGATTCGCGAGTCTTTCCAAACAGCTATGTTGAATAAGTTAATCAGGATTGTTGCACTTTTGCTCAATAAAACATGCACCACACTTATTAGACATTGGATAAAGGAATGATTCGAAGTAAATACATCCTGAAAAGTGCAAAAAAGGGGAATCTCACATTTTTAGACATGTCTTCATAATTCAGCTTTAAAATTTTCTATAATATGAAAAAAAACATATATGTTGTCATATTAAGGATTGGTATCACAATAACACACCAGCCCAGGTAGCAAGCATATATTGGTCCTCTAGCTTGATGAGGTTTGCACCCCGCTGACTGTTTGCTACTGCTGGCCCACCCTCGGACCACCCAAATTACTGGCCGGTATTGAATTCAGAACCATCAGCCAACTGTGTTTGCACACTATCAAATTAGACCACTGCAGTTAACCCATCGTGCAGTGAAACACCCACATACATGCACACTAGTGAACACACACACTAGGGGGCAGTGAGCAGCCCTATTCACGGCACCTAGAGAGCAGTTGGGGGTTAGGTGTCTTGCTCAAGGGCACTTCAGTTATGGACCGTCAACCGAGGGGATCGAACCAGCAACCTTCCGGTTACAGGGCTGGTTCCCTAACCTCTACAGAGACTTTTATTTTAGGAAATAAACTCAGTCAAATATTACAAACATAATCACCAGGCCTAATATAAAAATATTACATAGAAAATGTTGCTGACACTGAGCTGGATTAAAGTCATTGAAAATGAGCGATGATAAGTGAAATTTCATCTAATACTCTGCTTAACGAAATGCCAGTGGACAACAAGCAGGCCAACAGTGGCCCAGTATCCTCTAGCTTTCAGGGAAAGTAAGCCTTGAGGATCCTTTAGAAATCAAACAAAAACATCAGGCGTTCTTATCAAACACATCAAGGATGCGTTTGCTTTCTGATGGGAATAGTTGCCATTAAAGACCACAGGTTTCCTGTAGGATAACCATCTGGAATCAGTCACATAACACCCAACAGGCCACTATAGTCCTGTACACTGTCACATCAACCCAACAGGATTTTAATGCTGGGAACATGTTCTGATGAGGACAATTCGCCAGCTTCTCGTCTGAATTTTCCCGTTCCACATTAAACGGTGCAGCAGTTACATCAGTTTCAGCCTTGTAGTTTTAACACTGGTAGTATTTTTAAGTAGATGTAGGCTGTCAACAAATCCAAACCAGAGGATCCTATAAATATGCACCACGTAACTTACAATCAAATATGGCATTAGTGAAACAATGTAAAAATATTTCTGCTCAAATGTAGAATTTTAAAAACCCCTCCACTGTTTTTGGTTTGGAAAAAGGAACTTGGGCTTTCTGTACAGTCTTTAACAGTAAGGAAGAGTAAAATTAGCTATATATATATATATATACCTGGACGCCTCCCTTGGGAGGTGTCACAGGCAAGTCCACCGGGGAGGAGACCCCGGGGAAGACCCAGGACACGCTGGCGTGACTATATCGCCCAGCTGGCCTGGGAGCGCCTCGGAATCCCTCCCAGGGAGCTAGTGGAAGTGGCTGGGGAAAGGGAGGTCTGGGCTTCATTGCTCAGGATGCTGCCCCCGCGACCCGAACCCCGGAGAAGCGGAAGATGATGGATGGATGGATGGATATATATATATATATATATATATATATATATATATATATATATATATATATATATATATATACACTGCTCAAAAAAATAAAGGGAACACTCCAATAACTCATCCTAGATCTGAATGAATGAAATATTCTCATTGAATACTTTGTTCTGTACAAAGTTGAATGTCCTGACAACAAAATCACACAAAAATAATCAATGGAAATCAAATTTATTAACCAGTGGAGGCCTGGATTTGGAGTCAAAAGTGGAAAAACACACGACAGGCTGATCCAACTTTGATGTGATGTCTTTAAAACAAGTCAAAATGAGGCTCAGTGTTGTGTGTGGCCTCCACGTGCCTGTATGACCTCCCTACAACGCCTGGGCAGCTCCTGATGAGGTGGCAGATGGTCTCCTGAGGGATCTCCTCCCAGACCTGGACTAAAGCATCCGCCAACTCCTGGACAGTCTGTGGTGCAACGTGGTGTTGGTGGATGGAGCGAGACATGATGTCCCAGATGTGCTCAATCAGATTCAGGTGTGAAGAGCACAGGGGGGCCAGTGGCGAATTTGCCAATCCTGGTGTTCTCTGGCAAATGCCAAGCGTCCTGCACGGTGTTGGGCTGTGAGCACAACCCCCATCTGTGGACGTCGGGCCCTCATACCATCCTCATGGAGTCGGTTTCTAACCGTTTGTGCAGACACATGCACATTTGTGGCCTGCTGGAGGTCATTCTGCAGGGCTCTGGCAGCTCCTCCTGTTCCTCCTTGCACTAAGGCGGAGGTAGCGGTCCTGCTGCTGGGTTGTTGCCCTCCTACGGCCTCCTCCACATCTCCTGGTGTAGTGGCCTGTCTCCTGGTAGCGCCTCCAGCCTCTGGACACTACGCTGACAGACACAGCAAACCTTCTTGCCACAGCTCGCATTGATGTGCCATCCTGGATGAGCTGCACTACCTGAGCCACTTGTGTGGTTGTAGAGTCCGTCTCCTGCTACCACGAGTGTGAAAGACCACCAACATTCAGAAGTGACCAAAACATCAGCCAGAAAGCAGAAAGGTACTGAGAAGTGGTCTGTGGTCCCACCTGCAGAACCACTCCTTTATTGAGTGTGTCTTGCTAATTGCCAGTAATTTCCACCTGTTGTCTGTTCCATTTGCACAACAGCTGTGAAACTGATTGTCAACCAGTGTTGCTTCCTAAGTGGACAGTTTGATTTCACAGAAGTTTGATTTACTTGGAGTTATATTGTGTTGTTTAAGTGTTCCCTTTATTTTTTGAGCAGTGTATATATATATTGCCACTACATCCCTACTTTTGTGTATGTTATTTAGTAAAAGTGGATTAATCTAAGAACCTATTTGGCTTGCACTTATACTGCTGGATTAATGTGCTTTAGTTTCTTATTCTATATTTATGTGATTGTCATTATTGAGCGAACAAATTGACGTAAATAAAAAATAATCATAATTTAAAAATAAAAAAAGGCTCTCCGCCAAGCTCCGCCTTCTTCTCTCAGCCCTCCAATCACAGCGCCGCAACCGTTGCTATGCGCCGTTTGATTTGGAGCTCCGTCCGGCATCAGCGCCAGTGTTTGAGTCTGAGGCTCTGTTTTCGGTTGGAGCACGTCACTGTAGTTTTTGTCGATTTTTATCGTCCACGTCGTCGATTCTTCGTGAATTTGGTACTTACAGCTCTCTTTTGCTACAAGAGCTAAAATAGGCTTTGTGAAAATGTCAAAGCGTACTACTAACGTTGATGTGCCTGCCGTAGAGGCTGAAGTCAGCTTCTTGTGTCCGTTCCACCTTAAATAGTGCAGCAGATGCATTTAAGGTGGTGGCGCTATTTAAGGTGGAAACGAGAGTTTCGAATAGGAATCCATGATCTTAAACTTATCTATATTCACTTGTTTTTTTCATTTTTCCTCTTTCATGTTAAAAGTCTGTCATATGCCAGAATGCAGCGGCTGCAGTATTTACCTAGTTAACTAGCCTAGCTAGTTAAGGTTGAACGGGAAAATTCGAGTAAACCGCTGATTCCAGCCTCGTAGATGGACATTGCTTGTTTTGTTGGTGTTGGTGGAGTTCTGAGGAATTGTGCAAGCAGCCATAGCGCAAATTATCAGGGGTAAAATCGTAATATTAAGCTAAGTCAGTACTGAATTAACACAGTAAAACATTTGGCAGGTGACGTTAATATATTAGCTAGTGAGTTGCGCATGCTCAGTTCGGCGAGTCTGACCAGTTGTGTCACATTAGATCTCAGGCCGAAGTTCATCTGGACTGCAGATTTCTGTGATTTGGTTCTGGGGTTCTGTTTAGCGAAGCTAAAACTGGCGCCCTATTTTCCAGCTTGTTATTCAAATTTTTCGTTCCACCTTAAATGGTGCAGCAGTCGCCAGCGCCAAAACGCCTCTGCCGCACCGTTTAAGGTGGAACGGGAAATTCGAAAAAGAAACGGGCAGATAAGAAACAAGCTTAAGCTTCTTGTACGTTTGTGTAAGTAATGAAAACATTATTAATGGCTGGAATTTCACACCAAACCATTCTGAATGACTCTGTTTACATATACAGTTTATTGGTTTTAAAAACGCCCCTCCATGACAATGTTTTGTTTACACTTTCTAATCAGACTTACTTAAGCATTTTGTTTTCGTCCTTGCACATAAATGAATACGATTGAGGATTATACAGGATATTGACTTATAAGTGTGAGCGAATATGACTCGTTGAATCGGACGTCGACTCACTGGAACGGACAAATCCAATGAATCGGTTCGCTAAACTGAATCGAACTGCCTTTCGATGCTCCGCATCCGTCCGCGCTCAGCGCATCTCTAGGCAAAAATAAGGCGAGGCATTCCGAGGCATTCTGGGATATGTAGTTTCAAACTCACGTAAGCGACAATATTAGCGATTTTCTTCACTAAAGGATATTTAAAGCTACATGTGCATGTTTTTAAACGAGGCTGACAGAGATAGCTTTTTTATTTTTGTAATATAATAAAAATGATTTATTTATTGGCATGGAAAGTATAGGTACTCCTGTCAGCGCACCAAAGCAAGTCTCCTTGTGCTAATTTATAAACTTTAAAACAGGCTAATGTAGTTTATTTAATTTTCTTCATTCATTCAGAGTGGTTTGGTGTGAATTGGTTGATTGTAGAGACTCAAATTTCTTTACAGTGGTGGTGATAGGAACCAGAGGTCCTCCGTGGAATGTTAGTGATGGTAAAATAGTGGAAAATCTGAGATAGGTTTTCTTTGGGGAACGTTTTGCCTCAGTACACTCTGTACATACCTCACCACCACGGATGGATTAAAATAAATGGATTCAAATACATTTAAAGCCAAACCTTACTCACAAAACCCGGACATCAGGCAGTGTATTCATAACCATTTCATCAAATAACTTTTATAGGTGGACACCTGGTTCCTATCACCACCACTGTTAACAATTCTGACTCTGTAAGTTTCTCTAGAGTGGAGCATTTCACACCAAAACCACTCTGAATGGCTCTCTTTACATCTCAATTGTTTAATTGTGTAGACTTTGGTAGAATAAGTAGGAACAAATCAGTGCGGTTCCATAAAATTCATTAAATTAGAAGAAAAACACCAGCTGGCTGTAAATCTGTTTATTATCGGCATGAGGGATACATGCAGCATGACAGACAGATGGATATACTGATTCCCAAAGGGAATTCTGAGCTTTTCAACTGACAAAGCAACAGCAATGGCCTTTCATGTAAACATTTAAACTCAGCTTTAAAGGAATGGTTCAAAAAAAAAATTTTATTTCCCCCACTTATCCCAGACATCAGTCAGCCGAGACATATTTGGTATCTAAATTTTTTGTTTGGTGTAGTGCTGGAGGTACGAGGCTAACGTTGCAAACAAATGCTAGAAGTTAAGTGATACTTTTTAAATCGCACAAACGGGGAAATTCCACCTCCGCATTTAACCCATCCATGAAGTAAACCACCACATACACACTAGTGAATACACACACACTAGGGGGCAGTGAGCACACTTGCCCGGAGCGGTGGGCAGCCCTATCCACGGCGCCCAGGGAGCAGTTGGGGGTTTGGTGTCTTGCTCAAGGACACCTCAGTCATGGACTGTCGGCACTGGGGATCGAACCGGCGACCTTCCGGTCACAGGGCCAGTTCCCTAACCTCCAGTCCATTTTTGTAAGTATTTCCACAAAACGTCTCTCAGCCAGCTCAAACTGCACCCAGCTCTTTATTAAGGTGGCACAGATGTGTTGATGTAATTCAGGTTAACATTTGCATTATAAAAATAAAAGTACAGAAGCAGAATTTGGACACAAAACATGTCTTGGCTATGGAAAAATGTAAAATAGATTTTTTTTTGCCTCAGCATTCCTTTAAGGATAGCTGTACTAATTTACTTTTGTATCTTGACATAGTTGGTCTCTTTGGACTGTCTTACTGGCAGGGGAAGTGGAGGAAAACTGGAGTTGAGTGGACATGAGCATCTCTCCCCCTCTTTTTGCTCTCAGTGGTACTGGCTGCTGCCCCAGTGAACAGGAGGGTCTGCTCATTGTGTGCTAAACGGGGGAGAACACCATGATGAGTTGAAAGCTCTGTGAAAGGAAAAGAATCAAGAATCAAATCTCCTGAAGCAAATCACAGCTGGTGAGTTTGTTGTAGATGGCAGGTGTGTTTGAGATGCCATTCTAATAATCACTCTATTTGAGGAGCTGTTATTTTTTTTCACCAAAAAAGATGTTTTTTTTTGTTTTTTTTGATATGGTGAAAGGAAACAATGCACGGTTCACTTAGCAACAGTGAGCTTCTGCAGGCTAATGTGCTGCTCTTAATCAAGCATTAACCTACTTGGATAAACCAGATTACATCATTTATAGACCAAGTGAGCAGAGACTTTTAGTGACTAAGGCTATATTTACATCCAACCTTGTGCTTTAAAGGACCCACATAATCGGAAAAACTTTGCATCACTTATACAACCCTAATTCCACTGAAGTTGGGACGTTGTGTAAAACATAAAGAAAAACAGAATACGATGATTTGCAAATCCTTTTCAATCTATATTCAATTGAACACACTACAAAGACGAGATATTTAATGTTCAAATGGATAAACTTTATTGTTTTTTGCAAATATTCACTCATTTTGAATTTGATGCCTGCAACACGTTCCAAAGAAGTTGGGACAGGGGCAACAAAAGACTGGGAAAGTTGAGGAATGCTCAAAAAACACCTGTTTGGAACATTCCACAGGTGAACAGGTTAATTGGAAACAGGTGAGCTTTCCCAACCAACACATTCCAAAGAAGTTGGGACAGGGGCGTGTTTCCCACTGTGTTACATCACCTTTCCTTTAACACTCAATAAGCGTTTGGGAACTGAGGACACTGATTGTTGAAGCTTTGTAGGTGGAATTCTTTCCCATTCCTGCTTGATGTACAGCTTCAGCTGCTCAGCAGTCCGGGGGCTCCGCTGTCGTATTTTATGCTTTATAATGCGCCACACATTTTCAATGGGAGACGGTCTGGACTGCAGGCAGGCCAGTCTAGTACCCGCACTCTTTTACTACGAAGCCACGCTGTTGTAACACGTGCAGAATGTGGCTTGGCATCGTCTTGCTGAAATAAGCAGGACGTCCCTGAAAAAGACGCTGCTTGGATGGCAGCAGATGTTGCTCCAAAACCTGTATGTACCTTTCAGCATTAATGGGCCTTCACAGATGTGCAGGTTACCCCTGCCATGGGCACTAACACCCCCCCACACCATCAGAGATGCTGGCTTTTGAACTTTGCGCTGAAAACAATCCAGGCAGTCCTTTTCCTCTTTGGCCCGGAGGACACGACGTCCATGATTTCCAGAAACAGTGTGAAATGTGGACGCGTCAGACCACAGGACACTTTTCCACTCTGCGTCAGTCCATCTCAGATGAGCTCGGCCCAGAGAAGCCGGCGGCGTTTCTGGGTGGTGTTGATATGTGGCTTCGCTTTGCATGGCAGAGTTTTAACTTGCACTTGTAGATGGAGCGACGAACTGAGTTCACTGACAGTGGTTTTCCGAAGTGTTCCTGAGCCCATGTGGGAATATCCGTTACAGAATGATGTCGGTTTTTAATGCACTGCCGCCTGAGGGGTCGAAGGTCACGGGCGTTCAGTGTTGGTTTTCTGCCTTGCTGCTTACTTGCAGAGATTTCTCCAGACTCTCTGAATCTTTTGATGATATTATGGACTGTAGATGATGAAATCCCTAAATTCCTTGTAGTTGCACGTTGAGAAACATTGTTCTTAAACTGTTGGACTATTTGCTCACGCAGTTGTTCACAAAGCTCACCTGTTTCCAATCAACCTGTTCACCTGTGGAATGTTCCAAACAGGTGTTTTTTGAGCATTCCTCAATTTTCCCAGTCTTTTGTTGCCCCTGTCCCAACTTCTTTGGAATGTGTTGCAGGCATCAAATTCAAAATGAGTGAATATTTGCAAAAAACAATAAAGTTTATCAGTTTGAACATTAAATATCTTGTCTTTGTAGTGTATTCAATTGAACATAGATTGAAAAGGATTTGCAGATCATCGTTTTCTGTTTTTATTTATGTTTTACACAATGTCCCAACTTCATTGGAATTGGGGTTGTAAATAAGTAATAAAGCAGTTAGGTGTACAATGTAAACGTTGCTTTCAAAATGTACAAGTCACCCTTCAGTCCACTCAACCCACAAATGAAAACTAAACTGCAAAAACAGCACCTTTTCAATTAACCCCCCCCCCATATATCTCCCTGTTCAGCCTATAGGACTTAAGCACTTCCTCTGAAGTTATAAGGAGTGTTTCAGTGCCAGATTACTTTTTGAATTCAATACAGTGCAAGTTGGCCAATCAGAACAGAGCTTGTTTACATTAGTGCTGAATGATTTGGGGAAAATATCTAATTGAGATTTTGAGATTTGACAAATATTTTGACTGCAATATAAATTATAAATGATACAAAAGATTATTTTTAAATAATTAAGGTTAATGTTTTTTTTCCCTTTGGTCAAGAAGACCAGCATAGCAACTTTTTCTAGCTTGGACTCAAACACCAAATATAGACTGGTGCAGACTGGCAGTGAGCTGTGGTTGTAATGTCATGGGACATGAGTGTTGTCTTGCTTCTGATGGGTCTAACTCATCTACAGACTCTTTTTATTAGGTAAAATTTTCCCACTTAAGACAATGACGCACTTAATAATCTGATCAAAATCGGATTTTTGCAGTTAGTATCTGATTGTGTTTGTATAAACAGCATACTCTGATTACTTCGATCAGGTCAAGGCCATTACCATATTTCTAAAAATATGATAAAGAGGCTTGATTTGAGCTCAGTAATGGGTTTTTTTGGTACATTTTAAGATCTTACTCTGATTTCTTTCATTTCTCTCAGTCTGCGCATGTGTGAAAACAGACAGCGGTACCGGAAATAAGCGAGCAACGTTTAACACAACATCCACGAGATGCAGCACAGGACTTTTTTGGAATGACGCTGAAAGCAAATACATGCTTGACGAGATGAAGAGTTTAAATATTCTTAATTTTCTAAATGATGTATGTCCATATTTTCCTGCCAAAGCAGCGCAATGGTTTAAAAAAAAGGCACAGCTTTATGCTTGAGTTTTACGTTATGTTTACATCATGTCTTATTCTGTGAGTTTATTGGCTGTTTGCAGGCCAAAAGCAGAAATCCAATTACTGTCTTTCTCATGTAGACCTCATGTTTCACATTATCTGATTACCTAGGAGCATGAAAACACACTGAACCAGTTACTGACACAATCTGATTTACTGCAGTTATCAGATTATTAAGTGTAAACACACTGAACCAGTTACTGATACAGTCTGATTTACTGCAGTTATCAGATTATTAAGTGTAAACACACTGAACCAGTTACTGACACAATCTGATTTTCTGCAGTTATCAGATTATTAAGTGTAAACACACTGAACCAGTTACTGATACAGTCTGATTTACTGCAGTTATCAGATTATTAAGTGTAAACACACTGAACCAGTTACTGACTCGATCCAATTTTCTGCAGTTATCAGATTATTAAGTGCATGTAAACACACTCAGTGTTGTTTATGGCATAGGCTCTAATTTAAAGCAGTTATTGGGATTTGAAAATTGCTGGCTTGATTGGTAGAAATGATGTTCATGTAAGTTTTTCAGCTTTAATTTACATACATTAGTCTCAATGGTACAGCAACAAAAATAGCATGTTTAGGTTCTCTGGTGGTTCTGGATGGTAAATAAAGTGTCTATATCTGTGTTGTAGTCATGGTGACGCCTGGTTCCCATCACCACCACTGTAAAGACATCTGAACCATTTCACACCAAACTGCTCTGAATCTCTGTTTGAATCTCTGAATCTCAAAAACATTTAATACAATAACTGAAAGGTGGACACAGAAATGGACCTGACTCACTGTTCAGATGCTGTTTGTCTGTTGTGTGCTGGTCCTCACTGGTAGTGCCAGGCTGTGGTGCGCTGTCTCGAGGCTGCATTGCCAAAGAGGAGTGAGGAAGGTGATGACTGGAACTACTGGCTGACCTGTTTGATTACAGTTATGTCAGAGCAGCACAACTTTCCCAGTTGGTAATCCAGCAGGACATGGTGAGTGCATATACATGCACTCAATAATCCGATCCAAATCAGATTCCTGCAGTTATCTGATTTTTCAAATGGTCATGTAAACACCATACTCAGATCAAGAAATGCGTAATAGCTCCGTAATCAGATTTCTCGGTGCGTATGAACAGATGGTGGATGTTGCAGCGCTGAAACCAAACATGAAAAAAAGGATTTAAATATTCTTCATCTTAGGTTCATATTTTCAAGTAATGTGGCGCAACGTTTAAAAAAAAATGTTTTACGTTCTTCTTCTGAGAGTTTATTGGCTGGTTGTAAAGCAGAAATCTGATTACTGTCTGACTCATGTTGACCCAGAGTTTCCCATTAAATATGCATGTGCATGTAAATATGTTTAATTGGATTACTGACAAAATCTCATTTTCTGCAGTTATCAGATTATTAAGTGCATGTAAACACACTCAATTGTCATTTCTGATTCCAGCCTTAGCTTAAAAGAATAATAAAAGGTTTTTAAGCCCATGTATCTACTGTTATACAACAGTTAGCTCCGGCCACGGAACCGTGCTGTTATTTCACCATAATATCACGTTTTTTTCCACAAACACTATCAATCCACTGAGTTGCTAAGCAACGACTTTGACAGCTGTAGGAGACACTCAAGCCATATGAACGTTTTTACTTCCTACTTTGCCACAAACAGAAAACGGACACTATGATCACATTTGACCGACAGCTGATTTGGTCCGACTCTGAAGACGAGACGGCACTAAATTCCTGTCGTCGCCACTGAGCAGCTTTTCAGTCGGCAGCTGTGGCAGAAGAACAGCTAAACAACCTGGAATCAGCCAGAAATGAACCCAACACCATTCGCCAGACGTGTCTGATCTTCAGAGTCGGACCAAATCAGACTGAGCCGTAAAACTGACCCATTAAAAAACAGAAAAGCTGCTCAGTGGTGACGACAGTTTGGGAATTTAGTGTAAGGAGCTGGAGAACAAACTGCCGGCTGAGCAGCGAGTGGGCGGAGCTCGTTACTCTGACGTAGCAACAAGCAGCTCGTTAAGGAGCTCTAATTAGGAGGAAGGAACTGAACATTAAAACATATTAAACGCCGCGTTCACGGCCAGTTTATTCAATTCTCACTGTATTTATTAACCGTTGTATTTAAGCAATAGAACACAGAGGGAGTGTGTTATCGCCAATAACATCACGGCTGTGATGATCTACTCAGACGAAACCACAGCCATGATGTTATTCCATGATAACACACTCCCTCTGTGTTCTACTGCTTAAACACAACATCGCGTCACGCAGAATCTTTTTAATTACCTTAGAAAACGTGCAGTTACTTCTTTATTGAATATAAAGATTTACACATCAACAAAACATGCAGCGATTCAGCTTCATTGACTGGGTGTCATGAACTAAACCATAAGGCACAAACAAACAAAATAAGAAACTACGGTAACAGACCAAAAGATGCCATTGTTAAAGTCCTCTGCACATTTCTGTACATCACTGTTATTAAAGCAGTCAATTTACATGTTAAGTTAACATGATTATTGTATTAAAATTGAGCTGATTTGCTGTTTTTATAGAGGTTTCAGGCTCTCATGCATTCATTCACTCTCTCTCTCTCGCATCACATACATGCACTCGCCCACAGGCGCTCAGGCGCACCCCTCGCACGTCACTGTTTGCATGGACCAAGACTTACAACTTACAATAATATTAAATATGGTTGATTTTGTTGCAGCGTCAAGATGAGAAAAATACTGATTTAAGACCGCCATCCTGACCACCTCACACGATCGAGATGACGTGAGGTTCACTGAGCCTGTAACAGTGATGCCCTCTGTTACATTGGATTCTTATTTTGTTTGTTTGTTTGTTTGTTTTACAGTTCAGTTCTTGACACCCAGCCAACAAATCTGAATCGCTGCATGTTTCGCTGATAAATCTTTATATTAAATTAAAGAAGTAATTGCGCATTTTACAGGTTAATTAATACGATTCTGGGTGATGATCTACAAGTTCTATGCTGAGCTTCAGGTCTTTCCATGCCCAGCCAACATATCTTCCCATCTGTATCGCTACAGAGTGGAAGGAAGTCTTCATCTGTCTGTAAATTTCCACCAGTGTTAACTGACTGTGCGCTACAGATGGGCATGAAAGATCTCTGAAGTTCTCCTGTAAGTTCCATAGATCAGTATTGATCTATTTCATATGTGAAAGTCTGCTCTGCTGTCATATGACTTACAGCCTTCGACCTACAGCTTTGACCTGTTAGAGATAAGAAACAAACACACTGCAGTTCGTGACATTTTACAGCTTCTCACTGCTGTTTATGGATTATGAAAGAGTGATCAGTTATCAGTTTGACCCTAGAACAGTGCAGTAACATGACTGGTTACCAGGTATCAGAGTCTGTAGTGCGGAAGCCTTTGGCGAAGGGATTACTGGCTATCTTCAGCTGAGTGATCTGTGGAGGAGAGAGAAACAGAAGATCTTAAATGTACCAACATGATGAGCAAGATGACTGGCATTTTAGTTCATCTGCAAGATTATGTGCTGAGTTGCAGCCTGTTGTCCAGTTATTAGTGATTGTGAATGATAGGCTATTCTTTAAAGGGTTTTTAAAATTATTTTTATTAAAGGGTTAAGATGTAAACAGAGCGCTTTGGTGTGAAACTCTCTGTTCTACAGAAACTTACCGAGTCAGAATTGTTCACTGTGCTGGTGATAGGAACCAGACGTCCACTGCCTGATGTCTGAGACTACGGTTTACGACAGTTTTGAGAAGATTTTATCCTAAAACATATTTTAAAATTCATTTGTTTTTCTTTATAAGGTAAAATAGTCCCCAAAACATTTTTTTTCTTCAGATTTACCACTATTTTTTCACTTTAGGATGTTAAAAGCATTAATGCTTTCATTTCTTTTTTTGTTTATGCAAAAAAAAAAAACATGCAAAATGAACTAATAATCATTCCTAGATATATTTATTCACACAGATGTCTTACATGCAATCATGTGTAGAGTCAAGCAGAGCTCATTTTTGGAAAAGAGAGGAAATACAAACAAGAAACATTAAATAATAAATCATTTATGTTAGTACACCACATTAGTCTGGGCAAACACCCTACACTGTACCAATAAGAGTCCTTGGGCAAGACTCCCAACACCGCCTTCGCCTTCCTGTGTAAAAATGATCAAATTGTAAGTCGCTCTGGATAAGAGCGTCAGCCAAATGCCGTGAATGTAATGTAAATGTAAAATTAGAAATTTTACAATGTCTCAATAAATGCATTTACAGCCTTCTTTTATTTACAAGTATTTGCCTCAACCCAACGCATCGGCTCACATTTTGCTTGCAGTCGCTTGCAGGCGACTCCTGGTTCCTATCACCACCTCTGTAAAGACATCTGAGTCTGCAATCTCCGAAATTCCCCTTTAACCATGTGTACTGTGTTGGGATGTTTTCATGCTGAAAGACTTTCAGGTTAGAACCATGTTTGTTACCCTGTGGTTCTGGTAGGCTGTGACTGCAATGAAACGCGTTTCGGTGAAGGAGAAGGTGCAGAAGTTGCGATGGGCAGTGAGCTGACTGTCCTTTCGTTGATCCACCAGAACCACATGAAGCCGAGGCTGATACCGGTGCATGGAGTTCAGGATGATCTGCATGTTCAACAACACGTACATGAAAAAATGAGTATCTGTGCATCACCTAGCTCGAAAAATCGCTCTCCACTACACAGCAACTCTCTGTAGCGCGTGGAATCGAAATACGCCAGGCTCATAATTATACAGTGACACTTAGAGGAGGGTCAATATATTTCTTCAAAGTATACTCTCTTGGAAATATTGACTAAATTCCATGAAATATTGACTCAGTATCTTAAAACAGTGACTTGTTTTCTCAAAATATCAACTGTCTCTCAAAATAATGACTAATGTTTTCATGAAATTTTCAATTAAGATGATATTCTGACTCAAAACAAGGAGGTGTTACATTTCAAGAAAGAAAACGGTCGAGAGAAATCATTATGCCGACATTTGAGACTTGAGAAACTATGGCATTGTTTAGAGATACTAGGTTACATTTTTGAGAAGATAAACCTTTATTCAGACGAATTTGAGAAAATAACTTATTCCCACATCATTTGTCAAAATACTGTCCATCTACAGAGCGAGAGACTAGAGAGACAGCAGAGAGAGAAGAAAAGCAGAAGAAGTGAAACACACTTAGCAGCTGTTGATTGGTGTCTGCATCTTACGTGGCCATTATCGTCCAGCAGGTTGTTGGTGAGTTTCAGGCGGTCGAATGAGACGGTCTGCTTCATCCACTGAGCCCCGCGGGCCGGTGAGTCCGGGTGGAAGTGGACTCGTCCCGGCACTGCTGCGTCCCCTCGCCCTGCCACCAGCCACGAAGAGCTATGGAAGGCGTACCTGCAGAAGAAAAGGAAGATCTTTTTGTCACCATAACGATCCGTATGTGAGTCCACACTTCAGTATCTCACTCTCATAAACACATAATACACATATTTGTTTCTTTAAGGGGTCAAAAATAATCAGAACCAACATTCAGCTGCGTTTGTACACAGATAGGAGTTTTACTGACATTGGTCATGAGAACTTCACCTGTATCTCTTATCATCAATAGGAATGAAGTCCATCAGGAGAACATACTCTGCTGCAGGGTCCATGCCTGTGATGTGCACTTGAAAGGTAGGGAACATCCTCCTTACTCAGCACAGACAAGAAAATATTAGAAGTGAGCATAAATATACTAAAATGAATAAATCATGATCTTTAAAGCATTGTTCTGAAAGGGGAACATCACATTAGATAGATGTAAACAGTGATTGATTCACATATTAATGTATGCAGTTCTGTAATGACAGACAACAACTGTACTGTTGTCTATATACCTAATGCTATTTGGATGAGCAAAAGTTTGGAGTCAATGTTGTGAATAGTACCGATTTGCAGGTAAGTTTTACAATAAACAAAATGTTAGAATAAGTAAATAATTAAAAGTATTATAATAAATTGAATATGACAAATTCAGCACACTTCAAAAGCAGATCATAACATCAATTGAAAAATAAATGTAAATGAATCATTTAAGTATATTATTTATCATTTAATACATTTTTTGTTCATAGAATTCCTGGTTTGGTTAATAAAACAAAACCGAAAAGAATTCCACATTTTTTCAAAATTCCTTGACAGTTCAGTGTGTCAGGTGTAAACAGTGATTCCGAGTGGTTTGGTGTGAAATGGTTCAGACGTCTTTACAGTGGCGGTGATGGGAACCAGGCGTCGCCATGACTACAACACAGATATAGACACTTTATTTACCATCCAGAGCCACCAGAGAACCTACACGAGTCTTCTGAGCTTATATGGAATGTTGATGATGGAAAAATAGTGGAAAATCTGAAATTTTTATTTTTTATTTTTTTTGTTCATTTATTTGTAAATTTCTTGAAGAACTGTTTTGCATGTACCTTTCTGCCATTATTATTTTTAAATACATTTATAGAAGTATTAGGCCAAAATCTTCTCAAAACTATTGTAAAACATACAGTATGTCTCAGACATCAGGCACTGAATTCATAACCATTTCATGTAGGAACTTTCTGTGAGGGAGCTTTTAGAGGTGGACGTCTGGTTCCTATCACCACCACTGTGAACTGTTCTGACTCAGTAAGTTTCCCTGCTAAGATGGAATGTTTGAACTCACCTTCCAGCTTTTGTGACTATCATCTCTGTGCCAAGCTGGTCAAACTGTTGCCACAGTTCGAACGTCTCCAGCTGAACTTTGATGCCCGCTACCTGAGGAGCCTTGGCACAGGTGTCCACTGGCAGGAAAGGTAAGCCTATGGTGCAGGCCTGTGTCAGCTTAGAGACTGGAGACAGAAAAAACGAGGGACAAAGGGAAAGCACACCAGCCTTAGACTCAGGGACACAGGTATGGAAGCCCATTCCTGACTATTAGAATAATAATGGACATATTATTTCATAACAATGATGTAGTATCTCAAACTCTGGAAATAAAGACAGTATGCCAGTGTAAAGACTTACTTTCTTAAAATGTTGACTTAGTATTTCAAAAAATTATGCCTTATTTTTCAAAATAATGACATCAATCAGGACAATGAAGGTGACACTCATTTACAATGTTACCAGGTTGATACTGGATAAAGTGATTGGTAATATGTAAGACCATATTAAATAATAAAAGTTAATTTAATAATAAAAATTACTCAAATCACACACACACACATCGTCTAAGCCGCTTCTCCTTCTGGGTTGCGGGGGGAGCTGGAGCCTATTACTCAAATCAGAAAGTATAAAATAGTTAAACATTAATAATGAACATGTATAAAAAAATAGAAATATATAAAACTAATGAAGGTGTAACTAAAATGGAAAAGTTAATCAAATCAAAAGAAGATAAACAAAAGGAGGATACGATCAAAAAAGGAAACTAATTGAACAAATAGGTAACTAAGAAAAAAATAAAATGAATGAAAATGACAATAATAGTAAAAATCAAGTAAAACGGTTGCAGGCAGAGTGGAGGTGGTTATAAAGTTAAAAGTTTTGCCAAATAATTGCTTAGTATCTTGAAATAATTACTGGTTTTCTTAAAATATTGACTTAATATCTCAAAACATAATGACTTAGTTCTTTGAGATGGTATTTTGTCAGCATTTTGACTCTCTGCCTCAAAGTAATGACTTACATTCATTAAATTTATTTCATTAAGCAGTTTATGAATTAGCGAAACAAAGCTCAAAGGGAAAATCAGCATTTACCATCCATTGAAGTGTTTCTGTGCTGCTGTAGTTCTGCTCTGCTGGTTTATTAGGTTGTCCAATTAAATCCAAACTCTGTCAGAACCTCCACGCCAAAGTTTCTCTTTAACAAGGTGAATGAAGCACCTTCTAAGCTCTGCGTCCATGCAGTCTGTGCTGGACCGAGCTACTGGTTTTTATATGTTCTGAGATGCTAATTAGGCTCCAGCTCAACACCTCAGTGTCCAAAACACATACACCATCAAGACCAAGTACTGCTTAATCACATGCATATATTACCTTCTATTATTGACTGACGACAGAAGGCCAACAGTGGGCCCATGCTTTGGCAACAATCGATCAAATGTCTCTGTGATCCAATAGCAGCGGTCAACACACGGCTAATTGGAACGGTATAGCTAGGAGACAAAGGAGATGCCCTCTGACCCATAGAGGACAATGCAGTTCTTCAGTGGTTCAACTCTGCCTTTAGCCAGTGCTAAATTAATGGATCTGTAAGGAGCCTGAAGGACCTGCCAGACAGCTAAAATGGATCAGTTAATATTCTTTTACATATGAATAGATTTGGCTAAAGACAAATTGTGAGGAACCCTGAGGAACCCTGAGGAACACTGCGCTTATCTGCAGGTATCCCTCAGGGTGGACTTATTGAGATGTTGACTGGCCTGGCAGGGATCTGTGTCTTATATTAGGATGAGCAAGAACAGTTGTTAAAAATCTCTGATTATGAGAGCTTAAAATTTGGTTTTATCATTTTATCATTTTAAGGTTTTGAAATGAACATGTACAGTTAGATCTTTGAGGTAAGGAGTCCTCCCATTAGCATGCTGATCCAGAAATATTATTTATTTAAACTTTTCTCATAGAGACACAAAGGTTTAAAAAGTACCAACATTTTAAAATACAAAAAACTTTAAGCTTTAAACTTTTTATTGTCTTCTTAAATATAAATGCAGTGCCTCTTTAGCATCCATTGAAGGTACACAATCAGACACTAAATGGCAGTTCTACAGATTTATCAAAATTTCTGCATAATTAAACAGTTAAGATGTAAACAGAGTCGTTCAGATTGGTTTGGTGTGAAACGCTCAGCTCTAGAGAAACTTAGCGAGTCAGAACTGTTCACAGTGGTGGTGATAGGAACCAGACGTCCACCTCTAAAAGCTCCATCACAGAAAGTTCCTACATGAAATGGTTATGAATTCACTGCCTGATGCCTGAGACATTTTTCAGATTGTCCACTATTTGCCATCGTCATCATTCCATATAAACCTCAGAAGACGTGGTTTCACTGGTGGTTTTGGACAGTAAATTGCCGTATTTGTGTTGTAGACATTGTGAATTTTCATAATGCAGGATTTCTGTAGGATATATGAAGTTGATAATGGTGAAATAGTGATAAATAAGTTAAATAATAAGTTGGAATAATACGTTTTCTTTGGGGATTATTTTTCCTTATAACGCCCTGCATATTATGTATCCCTCCACCACAAATGGGTTTTAGGCGTAAATTTTCATAAAACAGCGTCTCGGCATCAGGCAGTGAATTCATAACCATTTCATGTAGGAACTTTCTGTGAGGAGCTTTTAGAGGTGGACGTCTGGTTCCTATCACCACCACTGTGAACAGTTCTGACTCAGTAAGTTTCCCTGCTAAGTTGAAATGTTTGAACTCACCTTCCAGCTTTTGTGACTATCATCTCTGTGCCAAGCTGGTCTCTCTAGAACAGAAGTCTCTCTAGGGCAGTAAGTCTCAGTAAGTTTCTCTAGAACAGAGCGTTTCACACCAAACCGCTCTGAATGAGTCTGTTTACATCTTAACTGTTTAATTATGCAGACATTTTTGGAAAATCTGACACATTTCTGCCCAGAATTCAAGTTGACTGTCCACCCAAAAAATCCAATGTCATTCAGTGACCTTTTGCTTTTAAGGGAGTGATAATGGATTATCATTATTATGCTCATGGAGCAAAGGATTATGGGTTAGTGTTGATACGGTTTTGCCTGAGGCGATTCATGAAGTCTCATCCATCTAACACTAATAAATACCAGATCTCTAACAAACATCAGGATCTGTCAGGTCCTGTTGATTTATTATCCTAATAAAACTCCACAAAACGGTCTGTGCTTGTTTGTGTAAATCAGACTGGGGGAGATTACACAACAAATGTATAACAAACGAATACAGTCCTGTGCAAAATTCAAAGACCACCCTTCATTTATTTAATTTCTAGTCAAAAAATTAATTGAGTACAAGCTGTTCATTTTTCTGTGTCTGGAAAAGAAGCAGAAAATACACTGATCATAAAAATAAAGGGAACACTCCAATAACTCATCCTAGATCTGAATGAATGAAATATTCTCATTGAAGACTTTGTTCTGTACAAAGTTGAATGTGCTAACAACAAAATCACACAAAAATCATCAATGGAAATCAAATTTATTCACCAGTGGAGGCCTGGATTTGGAGTCACACACAAAATTAAAGTGGAAAAACACACGACAGGCTGATCCAACTTTGATGTAATGTCCTTAAAACAGGTCAAAATGAGGCTCAGTGTTGTGTCTGGCCTCCACGTGCCTGTATGACCTCCCTACAACACCTGGGCAGCTCCTGATGAGGTGGCAGATGGTCTTCTGAGGGATCTCCTCCCAGACCTGGACTAAAGCATCCGCCAACTCCTGCACAGTCTGTGGTGCAACGTGGCGTTGGTTGATGGAGCGAGACATGATGTCCCAGATGTGCTCAATCGGATTCAGGTCTGGGGAACGGGCGGGCCGGTCCATAGCTTCAATGCCTTCATCTTGCAGGAACTGCTGACATACTCCAGCCACATGAGGTCTAGCATTGTCCTGCATTAGGAGGAACCCAGGGCCAACCGCACCAGCATATGGTCTCACAAGGGGTCTGAGGATCTCATCTCGGTACCTAATGGCAGTCAGGCTACCTCTGGCGGGCACATGGAGGGCTGTGTGGCCCTCCAAAGAAATGCCACCCCACACCATTACTGACCCACTGCCAAACCGGTCGTGCTGAAGGATGTTGCAGGCAGCAGATCGCTCTCCACGGCGTCTGCAGACTCTGTCACGTCTGTCACATGTGCTCAGTGTGAACCTGCTTTCATCTGTGAAGATCACAGGGCGCCAGTGGCAAGTTTGCCAATCCTGGTGTTCTCTGGCAAATGCCAAGAGTCCGTCTCCTGCTACCACGAGTGTGAAAGCATCACCAACATTCAAAAGTGACCAAAACATCAGCCAGAAAGCAGAAAGGTGTTGAGAAGTGGTCTGTGGTCCCACCTGCAGAACCACTCCTTTATTGAGTGAAAGAAAAAGAAAGTTAAACATCAGCAAATTAATACAATGTCAGATTTGTTTAACATTCAGCAAGTCACTCTTTCACTTAATTCCAGCTTCCATTCTTTTCAGGAGTTCCTCAAAGAATCTGCAGACACGCCTCCACAGTTCAGTCTTAGAAACTGGTTGATGATTTCCTGCAGTAATCAAACCCATTCAGTGGTGTTGAGGTCTGGACTCTGGAGTGGTCAGTCCATTGTTCAGCTTCTTTGCTTGATGTGTCCGTCTCCTTTTCTCAGTGAGGTTCTTCTTGATCAGCTACACATCCTTTCAGACCCACAGCGCTGAGTGGTCTTCTCACAGTGGAAGGATGGAGAGAAACACCTGTGGATGTTTTCAGATCTGAAGCAGCTTGATTTTCTCCTCTCTTTCTCTCAGAGATGAAAGCTTTAGGTGCTGTTTATCTGATGGGGGTAGTTTTGGAGTCTAACAGCTCTTCCAGGTGGTTGTTAGGAGACACATTTTATCTGTAGCTTTTAATCAGTTTTTGAACTTCAGTTTCCTCACTTAGTTTCCTTTGACTTTCTCCTTCGTTATGCATGTGGATTCTCTAAAATCTGATATCCTCAGAAATGTTTCCTAAAAAATGTATTACTTTGTATTTTATTGGCAAACTTACGGAATTCTTAATATTATTTTATAATATGGTATTTCTAATTAATAACAATTTTTGAAAAGTGGAAAGACTAGAAAAGGTTTGCTATGTAAGTCATACGTTAGCTTTTTTTAAACTGAACTGTTGCTAAATTTCCTTTGGGATCAATAAAGTATCTGTCTGTCTGTCTGTCCATTCACCTGTCTATCTATCTATCTATCTATCTATCTATCTATCTATCTATCTATCTATCTATCTACCTACCTACCTACCTACCTACCTATCTATCTCTCTGTCTGTCCATTCATCTGTCTATCCATCCATCCACCCAGCCATCCATCCGTCTGTCTGTTCATTGATCACTATCCTGTACATGATATGATGTAGAGATTCGGACGTCTTTACAGTGGTGGTGATGGGAGCCAGGGGTCGCCATGACTACAACACAGATATAGACATTTTATTTACTATCCAGAACCACCAGAGAACCTACACAAGTCTTCTGAGTTTATATGGAATGCTGATTATTGTAAAATAGTGGAAAATCAAACACGTTTTCTTTAGGGTTATTTTTTTCCTCACAATGCCCTGCATGTTCAAAGCATGTCAGAGGCCAAAACCTTCTCAGAGTGATCATAAAGCCATGCCTCGTACTGCCTTATTTCACACTCAAAAACAATGAAGAAAATCCGTTTGCTTATACAGTTAAATAGCCAAATGGGTGAATGCAGTGCAGAATGTTTAACTCCTCAAACATCGATCTAACAGCTGATAAGTGCTTAATGGTTAATAAGGAGAGCGGAGCTGGTTAGCTTTCTATGCGGACTGTTTTGCATCACGACACCCTGCATATGTCCCTCCACCATGAATGGAGTTTCAAAAATACGTTTTAGACAAAAACCTTATAAAAACTACTGTAAAACAGTGTCTCAGACTCCAGGCAGTGTATTCATAACAACCATGTCCTGTAGGAATTTTCTGTGAAGGGGCATTTAGAGGTGGACATCTGGTTCCTATCACTGCCACTGTGAACAATTCTGACTCTTACATTTCTCTAGAATACAAGGGAGCGGGAGATTGACAGGCGGATTGGTGCTGGGTCAGCAGTGATGCGGGCTCTTTACCGGTCTGTTGTGGTAAAGTAAGAGCTGAGCCATAAGGCAAAGCTCTCGATTTACCGGTCGATCTACGTTCCCACCCTCACCTATGGTCATGAGCTTTGGGTAATGACCGGAAGAATAAGATCACGAATACAAGCAGCCGAAATGAGTTTCCTCCGCAGGGTGGCTGGACTCTCCCTTAGAGATAGGGTGAGAAGTTCGGTCATCCGAGAGGGACTCGGAGTAGAGCCGCTGCTTCTCCACGTCGAGAGGAGCCAGCTGAGGTGGTTCGGGCATCTGGTTAGGATGCCTCCTGGATGCCTGCCTTGGGAGGTGTCATAGGCAAGTCCACCTGGGAGGAGACCCCGGGGAAGACCCAGGACATGCTGGCATGACTATATCGCCCAGCTGGCCTGGGAGCACCTCGGAACCCCCCCACCCGGAGAGCTAGTGGAAGTGGCTGGGGAAAGGGAGGTCTGGGCTTCATTGCTTAGGATGCTGCCCCTGCGACCCAAACCCCGGAGAAGAGGAAGATGATGGATGGATGGATGGATGGATGGATGGATGGACATTTCTCTAGAACAGAAGTAGGTCACTTTTGCAGTCAGATGCGTGAATTGCAGTTAAAGAGCAGAAAGTTTTAGAACCAGAGGGGCTCGACCTGAATTAGTTCAGTCTACGACAGATGCCAAGGCCTATTAACCTACACTCTAATCCAGCCTGGATAAAACAGAGCTACAAGGAGCTGCTAAGGCTTTGCACCCAGATTAGCACAACCCCTACCTAATCTCCAATCATCAGGATTACCTTGGATGTAGCAGAGTAGGTATTGTCTCTAAACTGATGTTTCTCTCTAAGTGTGAGCTTAGAAACTAGATGTTAAAAATCAAGTAGAGATGTTGTTTCAGTAACAACAAACAAGCTGAGCTGATGGCAGCACGTAGCTGTACCTGGTGGGCTCACACCAGGCAGTTTCGAATGAGGTGTCTGAACAGCTTGCTTAGCTAAAAAATACAGATATTTAATGTGGATGCAGTTTGAAAAGGCTCCCCTGCAGAATCAGTAAATAAATGAAAGTAAAGCAGCACAACAAATAACACAAACACAAAACTCAGCGGGGCACAGTATTCCATCTCAGTCCCCTCGAGCACCCCCACATAGTGACAAGCCTGTGTTGTAATCTTCATAATACACACTGTTCCAGGGCTTATAATATTTTTCCAGTTACGGGTTTGTGATGGTTTCGAATCCTTTTTAACAATCGTTAAGCTCTTAAAATCCCAGGCCTATTATACAGTAAAGCTTATTATTTAGTTACCACAGGAACTCCAATGCAAACTGTTTGAACTATTCTTTGGATATAGAAGTATGTAATAAAACTCTGGTCTAGCTGGCAGGCGCTAGCTTTTTCATTTTGCATCAAGGTGGTGTGTTAGTGTGTGTTGCACTGGTACAAGTGGATCAGTCACAGCAGTGCCGCTGGAGTTTTTAAACACCTCAGTGTCGAAGCTGGACTGGGAACCAAAAACATCCAGCATCTTGTGGGCAGCATCCTGTGACCACTGATGAAGGACTAGAGGATGATTCACAGACTGACAACAACACAAACGATGCAACAGCAGAGCTATCATCTCTGACTTTACATCTACCAACAAGGGGGAGAGTGCCACTCTGCATGGCCTCGGCTCCCATGCATCTATGGCAGAGCAAGCCAATAGCGGCCAACCACTCTCGGGCTCGGTGCTATCCCACTTCTGACAGCAGTGTGGCATTATTGTAGAATAAACCGCAAGAAGCAAAGCGTAAATGAAGTAGTGAATCAGAGAAATAAACCAAAAGCGACATGTTAGCACATTAACACATAAAACACACTGGCATGAATTCCATCTATGACAAAAACAAGCATTAAAGCCTCTCTTACCACGGCTGTGATGCTCCCATGAATGTGCATCGCTGCACCTCCCACAAGTCCATGGACACGTGAGCCAGTAAAGTTGATTAAATCTTTGCACTGATACAATGGACACTCTCCTAAACTCTATACAGATGTGTTTATACAACCTCCTGCAACAAACTAAAATACAGTATTAATGACAAAAGTAGTAACTGGTTGTGATGATGTTGGGTTACCCTAACACATCACCAGGACTGCAATTCCCCTTTCTCCAAATACTATGGTGACTTTTGTTATGACAGGCACTTGTATTAATTTAAACTTCTACTTACCTGAGGTCCAGGGGGATCCAGGCGAAGTGGGAGCCAGGGTGCTGGTACCTGTAAAGAAGAAATGGCTTGCATCATTTCTAAGTTAAATGTGCATGTGTATATATGAAAATGTATGTATAGAGGTGATTAATCTGTGTATTGTTTGTTCTGTTGTCACCCCTACACTGTGAATAATGGCATGACCCATAGCTAATGTGGGAGGGCCTACCAGGTTAAAAGGGAAGGGGGACAATGGAGGAGTGGATGTATGTTTGGTGATGGTCTGTGTGGCTTCGCAGCCTCAGACCCAAAGCAACAGAATCGCTTTAGACATGGCTGCCGGATGCTGACCGCGGAGTCCGTGGAGTCATTTGATTACAGCTTTGTCTTTTTCATTTTTCTCTCGCGAGTGTAAATACTTTGTGGGCAAAACCACAATAAACTTCCGAGCACTGTGGAATTGAGACCCTGATGTCCAAGAGTGTTGAATGGGGAGTCTCCAGACCACTTATTGACCCCAACACCACCAAAGTGACGACCACGCTTATCACACTGGTACACAAGAAGTAATAACCCAGAACACTGATGAGGACGTGTGAACATCACGTGGCAAATATTTAATCAATAGGTGGTCACTAAAGGGGGTATCAAGAGTAAATAATCTGAGATAAACCAATCAGCTTTTCAGAAACCTTCCTGCTCTTTCAGCTATGTCATAGGTTATGACTGTCTTTTAACATCCACAGTTAAGTGCTTTATAGCTCAACTGATTTTGGAATTACAGTCATTTGCAATGTTGGAGATGGAGCTGCCGGGTAGAAGGAGAAGAGGTAGACCTCAGAGAAGGTTTATGGATGTAGTGAAGGTGGACATGGAGATGGTTGGTGTGAAAGTAGAGGAGGCAGTGGATAGGGCAAGATGGAGGCAGATGATCCGCTGTGGCGACCCCTAAAGGGAGCAGCCGAAAGAAGTATTAACTATATATTGTTATTTTAAATATATTGTTAGATGGTAGAAGAAAAGCCCAAAGAAAGAAGCTGCTGGTGTATATAATCCTCAAAGTCAGGCCATCTGCTGTAGAGTTAGCATCCTCCTGATTATAAGATGGCTCCACACTTTCAACCCCATCGCATCTTAGCGAAGCCACCCTCACATCCTACAGTGTCAGTAGCTCTCTTCACTCAGCATGGGCCTGGAGACGACTGACCGATTGGTCTCATTGCTAAAGGTCAATGGGTTCAGATTGGTCTTCTGATGGTTTCCAAAGACATCACACAAAAAGACAAAATTAGCAAATACTTTTTTCTATAATAAAACCTAAACATTTAACAGCAACTGAGGCATCTTAGAGTATAAATACTGGCTATACTAGGTTTGATGTGAAATACTTTATTGTGGAGAAACTTACCATGTTTACAACACAAATAAATCTAAAACCACTAGTGAACCTACAAGTGTCTTCTAATTTTTTCAATGAAATCATGGACATCTGGTTCCTATCACTTCCACTGTGAACAATTCTGACTCTAACTGCAGTGTTTCACAACCAACCACTCTAAATGACTATTTACATCTTCATGATGTCATTATGCGGAACATTTTGGCGGAATTTCCCTTTTAAGGGACACAATTTTCCTCTTTTTCCCTACGTGTATTTATTTACACTCTAAATTCATTTAGAATGTGTTGAAGGATATGAATGTTGAGCATAAGCCAAAGCTGAGAGCTGAATGAGTTTTGATTTGAGGCTCATTGCTTGGGTGTGAGGAGAACACTTGAGACAACAGAGGTTTGTATGAAACAGTCTGTTTTTTATTGATCCATTTTTTTTGTCACATTCTTTGACAACACAAGAAGCACAGCAAAAGCCCGAATGTTGCACAAAAACAGGTTGCATCTATTTAAGCATGTGTTAAGCTTGGCAAGAAAATAAAAGTCCGGTTGCTGCATCAACCCATGGTGAGTGGAAAGTGCACGTGAATGTGAGTAGATGTGGGGAAAGAATCCATTTGTATGATGAAGCTTTGAAGACTCGGATGTTAGTAACAGGGTGTGGGAATAAACGGGCCTTTGAGGCCACGTTTCGGTGTGCAAGGAAGTGGACAAGAGGATGTTTATTCCTTGAAAGCCTTCTGGACAGATTCGGCAATCTTCTCTAACTGTGGCTTAACCTCTTCTATCAGACCAGAGATCTTCTTGTGCAGTTCTCCGGAGTCGTACTGCTCCCGAAGGCTGGTCAAGGTGCTTCCTGCCTGCTCCCTGTACTCCTGGATGTAAGGGTCGAGGGCTTGTTTCACCTCTTCCAGGCGCTCGCGCCCCTTTTTGACCAGCACTTCCACGATGGGTGTCAGCTTGGACTTGGTCTCCTCCACGTTGGTCTTTATCAGTTCCCGCAGCTCCTTCAACACAGGCTCGAACTTGCCGCGGAAGTACTCCATCTGCTCGCGGTTCTTCTCGGTATACTCCTTCAGCAGAGGCTCCAGCTTCTCGCGGTACTCGTCAATGTGCTTCACCACCACCTCACGCAGGGCCTCACGCTTGGGTGCCAGCTCTGTGCGCAGTTCCTCTACATCTTTCTCCACCTTCTCACGGACACCGGCAAAGACTTCCAGTAGCTGTGGGCCAAAGGTCTCTCTGACTGGTTTGAGAGACTCGGAGGCAGATTCCAAGAAGGTCTCGATTCTGGTCAGGGACAGGGTGAGGCGATCCCTATGAAGAAAGGAAAGAATTGAAAAAAACTTCAGAAAGCATTTTGTGTAATTAATGTTATGCAGGTTATTCACTGAATTGGTCACAAAGATGCCTTTGAGCAACTCCATTGAAAAAAGACTTGGTTCCTTTAGGAGCCGTGGTTGAAAAAGAGTTAGTGTGGAAGAGTTTTTATTGGTTTAATGAACTTTTACATACAGTCTTAAACAAATCTTTATAGTAGTTTTTCTGCTAGACTGTATAAAGGTTTCCTTTTTGGTGCCATGTAGAACCATTTGTCAAAGGTTCCTTAAAGAATCATATAAATCAAACTTTTCATCATGTATAAGAACTGTAACCACACAAAGAACCATCTAACAAGGGTACTGTATATCATCAAGGTTCAGGCTTATGTGCCATATAGAACCCATTTTAAAATGTTCAAGAGGCCATATACGAGAATTTAATGCTTCTTAGAGTTGTCGCTTTCCGAAAAGTTTGTTTTGTAGACTGCTAGTTCTTCTGTGGCAGTGGTTCTCAAACTGATCTTCAGGGTCCCCCAGATGGTCCACACTTTTCCTCGCAGTACAAAGGAATAGAGGACAGACGTGGGCTATCTAGGGCTTCCTTAAGCCTTGTTTGAGAACCACTGTACATGAAGATATAAAGATCTCTTTGTGAGTGCATGTGGAGGTGGAAAGATTACCAGCTTGAAATTACAAGGGTACACATATGGGCCCACACTGTGGTGATGAATCAGTTCCTGAAGATTAACAATTGAATAATGAGCAGCTTTAATCCTCATTGGCTGAAGACAAACGAATGGCGAGCTTTATCTCTTACTTGACTTCCTTGTACTCGGCGTCATCAAGGCGGTCGATGGCCTTCTGTGCAGTCTCCTTTACCTGACCCAGGTATGTCACAACTGCAGACCTTATCTGTTCGTATTGAGTCGGCGCATCTGCCTGCATGGAGCGGGCCTGGCAACCTGGACAGATAGGAGGCTTAAATTTTGAAGCAGTGCACACCAGGCTACCAGGCTTCAGCTGCTGACTTTGAATACTTGATGTTGAAGCCGAGAAACATTGCTTACCTGCAGCCAGGAGAATGGCTAGTGCTAGAGCCACGAACTTCATGGTGGATCTGTGAAGAGAAAGCAGGTCAGCATCACTTTTTTCAATCAGAGGCATGCATGACAGAAAAAGAGCAGAAGGTTTTAGAACCAGTGGAACCCGACCTGAAATAGTTCAGTCTACGGCGCATGTCAACCTACACTCTAATCCAACTTTACGTTCTAATCCAACCTGGATAAAATGGAGATACAAAGGCTTCGCAACTAGATTAGTGCTTGACCGCTACCTAATCTCCAACCGTCAGGATTATCTTGGATGTTAGCCGAGGAGGCTTTGTCCCTAAATTGAGCTTTCTCGCGAAGTGATCTACAAATTTAAAACATTTTGAAAGTTATAAATGAGGTTCCAGGCCTCTCTACAGATTTCTATTTCCACAAATGAAGGGCAGGTTTCTGGGTGTTAAACACAATTCAGTGAAACTTAATTAACAGTTTTCCCCTTCCCCCCCCCCCCTACAGTTGCTTTGAATCTTTGCAAAGTTTTTCCGAAGTTCTCCTGTAAAAAGGCAAGTGTGTCCTCAGCTCTGCTGCTTACCTGTTGGTGATGCTGGTCTGGAACAGACTGAAGAACCTGGGGCAGAGGTGGATGTTTTATAGGGTCCGAGGGAGAGGGAGGGAGCATAGCGGGGGTGTGAGTGTGCATCTGTGGAGGTGGACCTCACCCCCGCTTATTGGATGAGTTGGGTACAATGGTCACCTACTGAGTGGAGGGATAGAAATCAATAGAAATCAGAAAAGTATTGTGAGGAAATGTACTCTGTCTCCTTGTCTTTCTCAAGCTGTGGCCTCACTTTTTGACATTTTTAATGCAGACAATAAGAGTGAACGTCTTATTTGTGTCTTACAAAAGCTGAAGAACCCAAAAAACCCGTTTGTGGTACTGTTAACAGTCATTCCAAACTTTTGCATCTTTCATTTGAGCTGAATTGCACAAATCTGCTAACCTCGCACTCGTACACCCTTCAAGATGAACTCCACCAATTTTCAATGACATGTTTTTAGATGCGATCTTAATGATTGCAAAATAGTGGAAAATATGAAGAATATTCAGCCTTTCATGCACATCCTTGCCATGAATGTATTAAAACCCCACACATATTAAGCCAAAACCTTCTCAAAACTATCATAAAACAGCGTCTCAGTCATCAGGCAGTGAATTCATAAACCATTTCATGTAGGAACTTTCTGTGAGGGAGCTTTGAGAGGGGGACGTCTGGTTCCTATCACCACCACTGTGAACAGTTCTGGCTCTGTACATTTCTCTACAGTGAGAAAACATTGAAGGAATTCCCCCTTTAAAAAAAGAGACTCTGGGTTCTTTAGTAAAGGCAGTGCTTACAATGCATAAATGGCAACGATTTATCTCCATGATGGGGTTAAAAATGTTTGGCTATTTTTTAATCTGGCCTCAGGCGGCCAGACCCTCAGGACTGACTGATATAGCTGTATGAACTAACCCCTGAAATTTTCAGGCTTAGCACATCTTAAAGCTTATTGCTCCGTAACTACATGGAAAACTGTAAATGTTAAAAAAGTTCTTTTTTAGTTACATAGACGTTTGGCAGGTATTTGGCATTTAGATAGTTAACATTATCTTGAGAAATGCACCATTTCATCAGAAAACACTGTGTCATGATAGTACTAATCACTTGCTTTTGTCAAAAGCAAATATTCCAAACCAAACAACAACAGAGAAAATCTATTTGGGCATAAAGTCTCAAAAGAATATTCTTTTTCTTCAGCAGGGGATAGACCATGTACGGACGTGACCGTTTAGGCTGGCGGTCAATCTAAGTGGGAGGTTTAAGTAAACCGAACAAGAAAGCAAACAAGGTCTAATGCAGTAAAGTCAATGATCAAATCAGTGGCCTGTGGAATCTCCCTCTCTTTCTCTGTTTTTTCAGGGCCAGCGTTCTCTTCAAGACCTTCTCTGATAAGGTTCTAAAAGGGCATCGAGTACAGGTTCCATGCCATAAGTGTCGTAATCTTCGCGGTACACACTGTTACCATATCGCTGCATTAGACTAGGCCCGCCAGCTTTCTCTGCACGCCGTGGCAAAATGACAAATGGGTTAAAGGGTCAGCCAAACTGTCCACTCCGCATGGACTTTGAGCTAAATGTGCTCCACCACATGTTTTCATGCATTCGAGCAGATCGAAGCTTGAAGATGGGGCACTTTTAATGATTTTTCTCAGTTACTTTGAATGTTTTTGGTGTTTTTAGTCCCTTTTGGCGATGCAGTTAAAGTAAGGAAGGAAAGTGTTTTATTCAGTATAAAAGCCTTCAGTGTGACCTCAACCACCAATGCTTCAATAATGTTCAGCATCTAGAGCTTAAAAATCTTTTCAGCAATCAGTGGAAGTCATTTTGCACCAATTTATGTTATAATATTGCTGCAGACATAATCAGTCATTACAGTCAAATATATATATATATGAATGAATAAGCATGGAAAGAGTGGAAAGGAACATTTTGAGTGCAAAACCTTCTACTTTCAGTCCAGCTGAGCTCTAAGGTTAATCATTAGAAGCAGAGAGAAAAGTTCATGAAATCTTTGTACCGACTTAATGGACGCTCTCCTAAACGCTGCGCAGATGTGACCATACGACCTCCAGCACCAAACTAAAATGAAGTTGTAGTGAAAAAAGTAGAAACTGGTACATATGAAGTACATATAAAGTAATAACCCAGAACATCGATGAGGATGTATGAACTTAGTGTGATAGATATTTCACCAGTAGGAGGTCGATAAAGGGGACATTAAGCTAAACCAATCAGCTTTTCAGAAGCCTTCCTGCTCTTTTGTTATGACAGTCTTTTAACACCCAGTTAGTGTTTTACAGATCAACTGATGTAATCACAGCTCGTCCCTGCATCCCTGATGCAAGTCCTCAGTTACACACAATGTCCTCATACTTTGGCCTTCTAGTCTCTGTCCTGCCTGAAACACATCCACCCCCACACCCACACATAAGACATAAAATGTGCCATAACTTTTGAACAGGCCTCATTTTGTGGTCTTTTTTTCTCCAGTATGCTAAGTGCAGTAAATAAACAGTAAATTTGCATTTAAATGTGCAGAAGTGCAGAAGTGTGTTCTCTGTAAAGGATGTGTTCACTTATTTTTCAAGATTTACATTTACGGCATTTGGCAGAAGCTTTTACCCCGAGCGACTTACAATTTGATCATTTTACACAGGTGGGTGAAGGTGGTGTTAGGAGTCTTGCCCAAGGACTCTTATTGGTATAGTGTAGGGTGCTTGTCCAGGTAGGGATTGAACCCCAGTCTACAGCGTAGAAGGCAGAGGTGTTGCTACACCAACCACTCATTCCAAAAACTCAGATCACGCCAAAGAATGGTTTAAAGAACACATTTGCACAGTATAATACAGCAATAATGTGAAAGTAATACATTCTAATGTGTAATACCAATTATATAATAACCAATTTAAAATAAATGCAGCACAATTTAGGAAGATTTTTGGTTTTAAATGTTATGAATATATAAAATACAAGAATGCAGTTTTAGTTTCATCTTTAGCCATCATGTGAATTTGTTAAGTTATATTTAAATAAATGTATGTTAAAAAAAAAGTAAATGGAATTTTACTCTAAATAATTCTGGATGACTTCCGAGCGTAAAGGGCAGTTGGCATTTTCAAAGTGTAGTAATTAGCAACAGTATGTTAAATACATTGTAAGACAGATGGCAGAAGAAAAGCCCATCAGAGAAGCTGCTGGTGTGAACTTTCCTTGCAGCCAGGCTGTAACTGAGCCTGAGCTTTTAACCGTAAACGAGCTGCCACCCTCCTAACTGATTATAAGATACAGCCACCCTCGCTCTCTCCCTTTCATTCAGCTGTGATCCTTTTCTGTTCTTCCTAGCTGTTGAGTTCATTTCTATATAAGGACTTGATTACAATGGCATTAGCTCTGCTCACTCCTCACTCCTGGTCTTCTGATAGTTGTCACTGTATGACGTCTCTGTGACTCCAGTCCCCAACGTGTGGTTCCTGCATTCAAAAGACATCAAAAAAAGATAAAAACTTTTTTTCCATGTTAAATATCAAACATTTAACAGCAGTGAGGCGTTCAAGGATAAATACCAGGTGTGGAGAAAGTAGAGAAACTGTGCTTAAAGGGGAATTTGGGCAAGTTTTCATAACGTCTGCATAATTCAGCAGCTGAGAAGAGCCTCAGAGGGTCGATGTGAAATATTTAATTCTAGAGAAACCTACCGACTGATGGGAACCAGGGGTTGCCATGACTACAACACACATATAGCCATTTTACTTGCTATCCAAAATTTTTATATTCAATGTCGATGGTTGTAAAATAGTGGAAAAGCTGTAAAATATGGTTCTTTTGCCTCATCGCAATGTTGAATCCTGAGAAAACAAGCATAAAAAAGTCTGTTTGCTTACACAGTTGCCAAGTATTCAATCCATTATTCAATAAATGCCAAAGCGTCTAACAGCCCATGGCTAAATGTCAAGAAGCTCCTTTCTCTGCTAACTACATGTGCGCATGTAAACGCATTCAGTTTACACACACACACACACACACACACACACACACACACACAGGTCTGACAAGACATTAAACCTTTGGTATGGTATTTTCTCAGTGAGACACAGAAGTCATCACTAAGGATAAATATTAGAACTTTTGTCAGTTTTATCATTTTTGTGTTTTATCGTTGGTAATAGTGCTACAGTGGTATCAGTCGTTTCTTTAGCCTGGGGTTACAGACAGTTCACTCACTGTTAATGGTAATAAGCTAAGCATTGTCATTTTACAAGCTTTTGGTCTAAACCTTAAACTAAGTTAGGGGAATATCAGCCTTTGCTAAGATAAAAAGGCCAGATAAGGCAAAAGGACCGGTCAGCTGTTCCAGTGTCTCCTGGCCTTAAATGTCAGTACTGGATGGAGAAAAAAAATGCTAAAATTCCCGAAACACCTTAAAGGAGCGCTTGAGCACGAAGTCTAAATCACCTCAAACGTAGTCAGTCAGCCAAGACACGCTAGAGTCAAAATGTTTGAAATTTGCTTCTTTTGTTATTCAGTGACGCTGCAAGGCTTCTATTGCTGACAACCAGTTGTAGCCAATTCCCCTAGCAATTAGCACGGTGCTAACAGCGTGTCTAACACGATTGGCTCAAACTGTGTGGAGTTTTTAAAGTTATCCTTAATGTGCTCGATTACCTGATTTCTGACACTGTATAAAACACTGCTGGGTCGTTTTCCATTTAAAGTGGAAATTCCGGCGGATACATAAACAAAGAAAAAAAAAATTTCTTTCATCCCAAAACTAAATAATCTTAATATGTCTATTAACATCACCTATTATCATAGATGCAGAAGCTAGAGATTCATACCAAACATATTTCAGTCACTGCTGGAATGAATGTGGTATAACACCGGTGACGGTGACACCAGTGACGGTGACGCCAGTGACGGTGACGCCAGTGACATTCTGGTTCAAACCGAGTGACCTTGTGCAACTGTTTAAAATCAGTAATAAAAGTGATCTACAGCAAATTTTAACTACCCAGCCATTAAAGCATAAAACACCAGGGACACATAGAAGTTCTGAGCTGCCTGATAAACAAAATTATTAGTAAATGAATGAAATACAGTGAGCGAGTTTGACTCGCCTTCTCGTGCCGTGAGACACATCACCCCAAGAAGCAGTTTAATAGAGTTCAAATACTGTGTTAGAATGTAACCTGACACCAGTGACCAAAATGTTTTAAATAAAATATATATTTTAAAAATGTAGTGTAACGTTAATGACGTAAAAAGTAAACATGAATCTGTTTTATACAACTTCCTCAGTTAAACCTCTTAAAAATAAGGCTTTATATTAAAAATGGTTTGAAAGTTGGTTTCGCGACGTTTTACAGATGCAGAGCGACTTTGTTAGATCAACCGTGTAAATGTACGTACTGACTTTTGTAGCGGTGTCTAATGTTTTAAGGCATCTTTTTAAGCCCTGCAGCCTCTGTGACACGGTTTCCGCCTCCAGATGGAGAATGACCCTGGCTATGGACTAATCTATGGCTTCCAGAAAGCCGTTCCTGTTTTATTACCAATGACTAATGTTCTTTGGTTCATGTCATACAGACATAATCAAGTCTCTCAGCGATTATCTCACTCAACCTATCGGAACACAGTTTGAGGCAGGTTTGGGATTTAGGTGTGCAGTACTAATTGGTGACGTGTTGGCTTGCATTACTTGTTAGCGACAGTTAGCCGGCTCCTATAAAGAAGCAAACTTCAGACCAAATATCCATCAACTGTATGTTATTTGGGGTAAAGGGGGAAACCTGCTACTACTCTGAATTCAATTTTATTCTGTGCTTTTACTTTCTATTAAATACACACAGACAATAACACTTTTGACTTGATAGGCCCAGAACTTATGGAAGCCATGGTCCTAGAACACAGATCTGCTGGGATTGAGGAAGAGGGCCTTCTGTACAAAAACTGCTAAATTAGCTGGACGCTGTAACGGCCTGACACCAGCGCAGCCTGGATTCCTCGACCTACATCTCTTGCTGAGATGAGCTCTCGAGGGATGCGTTTACAGCTCAGAGAGGCTTTTCTTTGTTCTTCACTACCAAACCGCTTCACTCCAGTTCACTTTCTGTGTCGTAAACACGTCACACGTGTTATTATAGTCTAACGTCATGTAATTCACATTCAATTCCAAAATGAAAGTGTTGCAGAGGCCAGCACTTCGGTCGTGATCCCTCACTGACCATCACCTGTAGCCAGACTTTTTTTTGTTATGTTTAAAGCACTGCACTTGTGCGAGAAAGAAAACCGTACATAGTGGAAAATCAAAGCCATGTTATACTGGGCATTATTGCGGTTACTTGATGTTTGGCTGTTGTGTCACGCAGCTCAACTTAGTTAACATGTTGCCACTGAAAGCTCAAAGCTCCGCCCACAAATTTGTTCTTTTAGTAACCTAAGCGTGTGCAGAAGTCTGTGCACTGCAGCGTTTCTTCTGAAATGAAAGCTATTAGTAGAGAGTTCGCCCCCCTTTGCTGCAGCAACGGACTTTGTCAAATCTTTATTTCTTGCAAGTCTGCAGGCTGATTTTTGCTCCTGAGTGGTTAATTACGGTCATCGGTCAGAGCACAACAAACACTCACCAAACAGTGGAACATTTCACAAACCTGTCATGGGACAAGCGGGAGAGATGGTCTCGTGAGCTGCTTTGCCAGCTGGAAAAGCACGGCTGCAGTTTTTGTAGTAATTGTAATTTAAGAAAGAAAACAGATTATTTTTAGCTGTCTGGTGACGAGGCTCGGCTGTCCCGTTATAAACGCTAAACAAATGGCCAACAACAGTGCTTAGCTGTTTAGTTTCCCAACAATGTCAGCTTATATATGTGCAAACAGCAAACATTAGCTGGCTCGGGAGGTCAGTGATGGATCACACCTCCTTACTGCCATCAGTCCTACCGCATCCATATCAGAGCCCATCACAGTATTCAGACACCAGCTAGCAGACGACTGGATTTCTCTATTCTATCGTAGTAGTTTGGGGGTTTGAGGGTTGATATCTGATGCTCGCTGTGTAAAAGCATTAACTGCAGTGTGAATCTCTCACGCCAGAAAGTCCTTTTAACTACGTTTAAACTGAGCGGTCTCCCGCTCTCCAATGCCTCACGGCTTCCTCAGTTTACTTTCGTTTAAATCAGGGCTGTAACTCACATGAACCCACTTCTTTCACTTTTGTTGTTTGTTAATGCACTTATACTAAGATCTGAGTGCGGTAACAGTGCTGTGGTTGAGAGGAGCAGACGTGATTTAACGCTGATTAAGCCTGTTAGGCTGTATGGAAAGAGGTGGGTTCACTGTAGGACAGTACAGTTACACCACTGATCTCGTCTCTCAGTCACAGAAGAACAGATCAGCGATCGCTCCACTCAAACAGGGAATATATAACTCCATGTTCATATTTGGCGACTCATTTTACTTCTTCATGTTGGATCAGATCCCTGCTCTGGATCACTTACCAATTCACCATGTAGGCCTGTCTGGATACTATTTGAAATACAGCGCGTCTCTGTAGAAAAGCTCAGCCAATGATATAGATCCGTGAAGTTGTGCCTCACTCTGTCAAAATGCCTATATCACAAAAAATGAACACCATTTTTGAAAATCACCATCAGTAATTATCAGTAAACGAAAATGCCCAAAATGCTTTGTCCTGTGTATATTTCCCCTTGTATTTCACTTGACCCTCTGAATTATGAAGTCATTTGGGAGTCAAAAATATGAATAATGTTTGAAACTAACACTCCTGCAGACGGAAATGATGATATTAATTCTACTACTAAAGTTCAGCACCATTTCACATTAACACCGGCTATTCAAACTGCCTAAGGAGCGTTCAGATGCCTTCTCAAAGACTCTCGAGTCAAGTTGTCTCTCGAGTTCACTGTTGTCTGAAAAGCTCTCCTCTAACCTGCAAAGGGCTTTTTGTGGTTCTAAACTGTGCACTTACATTGAAAAAGACATCAACTTTTCTGCCAAGCACTGTGAAAAAGTGACATGCATCATCACAGATTTGTTGACCATGTGCCAAACAGCTCAGACCCAGTGTTCTGAATATGGGCATGATGCTGACTACAGAATGACGACATGACTTCAGAGGTCTGGAGCAGCCACACGAGTCTAAGGTCTCCTTGCCCAATGCCAAACGTGGGCTAGAGGGGTATAAAGCCTCCTAGTATTGGACTGTGGAGCAGTGGAACTGTGTTCTCTGGAGTGATGGAGCTCCATCCTGTACCTTTGGGATGAGTTGGAGTGATCCAGAACTGACCATCCAACATCAGTACTTGATCTCACTAATGCTCCATCAAATCCTCACAGCAATGTTCAACATCTAGTGTAAGGTCGTCCCAGAAGAGTCGAGGCTGTTACTGCAGCAAAGGGGGATAAACTCACTATTAACACCCTGCATTTCAGAAGAAACACTGGAGTTTACAGACTTTTGGACTTGTAGCTCTTTTCAGCGTTTTCAGACCGTGTGGTCAGAACTGCATAAATTCCAATAACATTGCAGTGATGATAAGGATCAGTAGGCCGCATGCCAAGATGGAAGAAGTAGAGCAAAAGTCATCTTGCAGACTTCTTCACCGGGTCGAATTTGTTTTTTTGATGCACGTTGACTTTTTGCTGCGATTGCTGATCACATGACTCGTGGGCTGATGAGTAAGGAGAAACTATGGCGCAAAACAGGGACCTTGGCCCACCACCTACTCAGCTAATACAGGGAACACGGCAGGCTGTTCCAAAAATTGGCGGCTACAATCTCAAATCATGAGGTTAAAACATTGTGTGCGCATGCGAGACTCTTTCACATGCATATTCATTCAGTTTTCTGTGGGTCAACCTGAGAAATTAATCTCATTCAAACATGAATTTCCATTCTCATGGAATTTGAAAATGAACTGACCGAACGGCCCCGGGCTTTGAATGTTAATATTTAGCTTGGCAGTTCATCGTGTTCAGCTACTCTAAAGCTACAAAGTCTTTTTTTCTCCAAACAAACACCCACATCTGTATTTTGTTGAGTATCTGTGTTCAAGGGGCAGTCAAGCACAGCTATGTTACATAAGTAATTAAACCCCCCCCAACCATTATATATATATATATATATATATATATATATATATATATATATATATATATATATATATATATATATATATATATATATATATATATATATATATATATATATATATATATATATATATATATATGAGAAAATGTTCTTTGGTGCCATACGGCATCAGCATGCAACAGTAGAACAGCAACCCTCAGTGCATACGATGGGAATAAATCAATGTCCATTTCTAAGAATTTCTGTTCAAGCTGACGCAGCAGAGGAACTTTGTACTGTAGAAAACTCTTCGATTCAAATGTTAGGACAGTCGTGACATTCACTGCAGGACAAAAGTCTGGAAGCAAGCACTTATTAATAAATAGATATATAAAAACATTTAACATTTATCTTTACCTGCAGTTAAATCTGAAATGCACAGAAATGTACCCTTATGTTTTTTTCCTATATCAAAATGTTAAAAAAGAAATCTAGTCATTTTGGGGGGGGGAATATATATATATGCATTTAGTTGCCAACAGCATGCATCACTAAAACATCCAATCTGCCATTAAATATTGCCCACTTTTATCATCCAGGTAAGAAAAAAGACTGCATGCTTTTTTTTTAGAATACAGTCAGATACGAAAATGAATTAATTGATAAAATCATTGGCTTAAAAAAGGGAATATAATTAACGTCACTGTGTGAAAACAGAAGCACAAAGTGAAACAGGAACACAACGTTTCTGAAAACGTTTACTGGCATGTAGTTTAATCAGAGCTGTGTGTTCCAGAATATTCCACTGGTGTTGCAGTGATCTCTGTGGTCTCTTGCTCTGTGGCAGGGGTGCATAAGCTTTTTGTGTCAAAGTGCAGTGTTTGTGATGGGCGAACGGCCAAAAGACAAAATAAGGATAAAGACAAGTTTCATATGGAGCATTTAAAACGTTATTATATGTTATTAAAATAGAAAGTTATTGATGGAATAAATGAATTATGTTTGCTCTTACTGGGTGAGGGATCAGGCTCACTCCTCACTTTGGGTTGCCCTGATGTAGAGCATTCTATGGTATTCATTGACCAATAGGATGGGACACTCTGGAGCAGTTGCACATGAGCCTAAGGTCTCCTTGCCTAATGCCAAGTGTGGGCTAGAGGGGTATAAAGCCCCCCAGCATTGGGCTGTGGAGCAGTGGAACTGTGTTCTCTGGAGTGGTGGAGCTCCATCCAACACCTTTGGGATGAGTTGGAGTGATCCAGAACTGACCATCCAACATCAGTACCTGACCTCACTAATGCTCAATCAACTCCTCACAGCAATGTTCAACATCAAGAAGCCTTCCTAGGAGAGTAAAGGCTGTTACTGCTGTAAAGGGGGAGCAAAATCCATCCAAGTTTGACGTTCAGCTTCACGTTTGCGTCATTTCTAAACTTTCGGCCTGTAATGTAGGTGATCCGCTGAAAGCTGCTCAGAACTTGTGATGGTCTTTCTGCAGTGATTGACCAAAGACCCCTCAGCACAAGTCATTTCCGCTCTCTGTGTGGAAGTGGAGGAAGGTGAGCTGGAAATGGAACAGCTCAGACTTCCGATTCGCTGAAATGTGCACAGATCAGATGAACCCAGACAGAATGATGGATCTGAAACACTCAACAACAAAAGGTGCCAGAAAGGATTAATGCAAGGTTTTCGTACCTTTAAAAGACAGAACCAAAACGGTTCTTCCATTTGCTCAAGGATCTCTAAATGGCACGTTCTAGTTTTTTGTTCTTCTTAGAGAGCGAAGATGAAAATCAGACTTTTGGTTAGAGCAGATTCAACTGTGCACTAATTGGCTGCTGTCTTAAATATAAAGATGCCAAAAAGCAAAGAGGGTTCTTTAGTGGTTCTTTGGTGCCACTTCTGGCTCAATAATGAACCAGTAAAGGGGTTCACTGAAGAAGAGGGGAAAGTGTGAAGAAGTCTTTTAAAGTTTAAAGAAGCTTCACTAATGGTTTTAAACTAATTTAGCCTTTATTTTTTCTAGAGAACCAATTAGAACTTTTATTTTTAAGATTATACTGTAGTGACTGAAGGAGGTTCATTCATGCATTTTGAACCGAACGTTACGGACACATCTGAGCATTTTGCCGCTTCCTTTCGGTACACAGAGAAAACGCAGTCAAGGCTAGTTCTTGGCAAAAAAATGCAGCTGATAAGAAAAGGACAAACATGAAGAGAGCGGACCTTTAGAGCCAGAGAAAAAACGTCAATTCACAGTTCTAAGCACATGTAAGTCACTGCGCCGTGAATCTGGAGGACTAAATGCGTTTCTAAGCAACTGGCAACTCATTTAAACAAATGTTTAGTTCCACCAGGTGAGATTTTTTTATTATTTTAAAGAATATGCTCTCATCATTTGCATCTTAACAATCAACCATTGCACAGTACACTTAATGCATTCATGGAAACCAAATAAAGACACGTTCATAAACAACAGAGTCCAACGAGTCCGAAACCACATACTTGTGTTCCCTTTAGAACAAAACAACATGAAGGAACATCCTAGAAAAAAACAAATGAAACTGGCTGTAACACAAAACCATGGGGCCCAAATCCAAATATTGAAAGTAATAATAATGATAATAATAATTAAAATAATGATAATAATAAAGCTTCGGACAAAGCACGTTCTCACCCTGTCCATGTGCCTCAACTCAGAATCGATCAGAAAATATATTACATCAATCAATAAACTACTTTATAAAGTAAATCCATCCTTCTAAAATAAACTTTCAATGACTAGAACCTATTTTAGAGACCCCATTAAAAGATTAAAAATGAGAAGAAAAAACTGAGATAATCAGGGGAGCAGGAGGAAAAGGCAACAGACATGATGTTTGTCACAGTGGATTGCTGAAAAACGTGGCAGTAGCTCTAGCAGATACGTTTTAGTGTAGTTATTACCTTCTGTGGCCTTTTTTTCTTTGAAAATTGGCTATTTATAAAATTTCACTTTCTAAATGCTACATTTTAATTTGTAGATCAGGTTTAAAGCTTGAATTTGTTCGGAGTCGGCCTGTTTTACTAACGCACAGAAAGAAAGACGTAGGAATTGAATGGTGTGGTCGTGTTTGCCCCCCCCCCCCCCCCAAACTATGGCTAAGTATGACTGAGTACATCAGACAACCCACTGACTTAAAGGGCCCATATCAGGGAAACACTTCACCACATCTTACTTTTTCATAAATAAAAGAGTTACGCATGTTATGTAAACACTGACATTCACAACCCAGTCCACACAGTTCATATATGTAAACTAAGCTGCAAAAACAGCCCATTCTGAATGAAGCGTTTTTGTGATGTCACTAAATCCAGCGCATTTACATATCCGTTAATTCAGCCTCCAGCAGTTTAACCGCACCCATTTACACTGGAGTTATAAGTAGTGTTATAGGCTTGACCGCTTTTTGAACAAGGCACCCAATAAGAAAAGAGGTCATTTACATACATTAGTTTTAAAGGCACAGTAACAAAAACGGACTGTTTAATTCTAAGGGACAATGAAAGTTTGGAAAACGGTCATTAAAACTGAAGATGGTTTGGGAGGATGTATTAACAGAAACAGAATATAGTTCATTAGTGTATAAATCAGCCCTTCATATCTACAGAAGGAGCGGCTCCTCCTCAACAGAGGATCCATGTTTCTACAGCAGCCCAGAGCGGACAAACCAAACTCTAACCCTAGAGGGCGCCCTGGTTGGAAGACGTAGAAAGAAGAAGAATCAGTGGCTGCTGCCGGTGCTGCTGGTCATTTTGTTCTTTGAGAAGTTTGGGAAACCAAATTAGGATCAGACTTATTATTATTAAATCCTCACAGCCAAAGAGAAAGAAAACCTGACAGCCACCATAGGTTCTACTGCACGCTTGGAAAGGGAGGGGTGAGGGAAGAGGCGGAGGGTTCAGCTGGTTGCAATCTGCAACCTCACCACTAGATGGCACTAAATCTTAAATGCTGCTCCTTTAATTATGACTAGAAAAGAAAACCACAAATATAATAAATGGATCTCACAGGGGAAAAAATCTAAGACCTGACAGAGAATATGGGCCCTTTAATATACGCTTAAAGTAGAAACCAATGGGCAGGTGCTTCAGCAACTTCCCACTGATGTCTACTGTAAGTGTTGTTGGTTTTCTGTGCTTTAAGTTTAGGGAAGCGTTGAAATTACTGTCTGTAGTAAATGACTGAACGCCGCAGATACAACTGACAGATTAAGTGGAAAAACACTGGAATTTTCCTTTAAATCTAACATTATGCCATTGCAACACAGACACGGTCGGAAGCCCAGTCACATGCTAGTCTCTAGTTTATATATTTAGGGTGGTGCTACTGTACACAGATCACTAGAAGTGTTTTTTTTCTTTTCTCTGTTAGTTAACAGTGTCATGCTCCTGTAAAATCAATGCCTGCAGGATCATTTCCATAGAAGAACAGAAAACATTTGTCAGCCTCGTTAACAAAAATATTGCTCTACAGTACTTCAGTTATTATTTCACTCATAAGAAAATAAAACAGCATTTTTTAGACTTGTGTAAAGAAGCCATTTCTTTTTTTTCTTTCCTTTTTTGTAGCAATACAAACAAAAGCATGTACATGCGGTACAACAAACGCATTCATTCAACAAAATTGTACAAATAAAATAGCACATCGTAGAAAAAAAATTAAATAATTCAATTCACCCTCTGATACTGAGCTATTATAAAATACTCCAAGGGGAATTCATCATCATCATCATCATCAATATTATTGTGCAGATGAGTACAAGCAGAGGATTTTAAAGCATGTCGCCTTCTTGTTTTAAGCTTTTTGCTCCCACAAGCGCAGCTGCTTGTGAAGACGCACTGGTGCCAAAGTCACATGGTAGTTATTTCTGATGTCGCTGGACAGAGAAAATACATAGTCTGACTATTAAAGGAATATTTCAGCATTTTTCAACCTACAATACCATTCATGTTAATCATTTAATGTTTTCAAATGAATATTTTATTTGATTACTTTGAGAATATAACTTTAAATAATGCCAAAATGGTATTTTCTGTGTTTTATTTCATTATATTTATATGTTGTTTCTATCTAAGATGTTATTTTTAACACATTATTGACCTCAGCTTTGAATAAATCACTTGAAACATAAGCCAAATAATAAAATGCATTATTGTATATTAATACAATAATATAAAACAATTTTACAGCCGTTTGCAAAAGTTTAGGCACCTCTCTTTGCATTGACTGAATTTAACATACTGGGGAAAAAAAAAAAAAAAAAAAAACATAAAACGTGGCCTGTGCAAAAGTCATGGCACACTTATTTCTCCAATATGTCAGAATTTGTGCACTAAAATTAGTAGAAAGTGCCATATTTCAATTCTCTGTGCTAACTTCTTTTTATGTGGAGATAGCTCAAACATTGGCATAAGACTGTGTTACTGGAAATTTAACTTTTGAACAAGTGTCTGTAGCATGTGGTCAAATACCAAGGCCAAAATTTGATCCTGTACTTAGTAAAATAACAGAAAAATCAGCAACTCAAATCACCAAATTTAACAGCAGTCAGCTGAAACTGAAGCAACCATCCATTGACTTCAGTTATAAATGTGTTTAAGTCCACAGTTTATAGGTTCTATAACCGAGTAAAGGGAAGCATTTTGACAGTACTGTCCATAGTAACTGACCGTGGGCTACAGACACAGCAGGCAGAGATCAGGATGGAAAATGCTGGAGTTTCCCTTTAAAACAGCAACGAGTTCTCAGCCGGTAGAGCAGCTGCTGTTTAGTTTGCTACCTGGTGCGTTTGTAATGCCATATAAGACTGCGTGTGGTAGCTTAAGAGAACAGGACACAGTGCATTGTTGCTCACATCTGGAGTGATGGCACCTAATGAGGCCTGGCGGACCTCCAGGACTTCAGGACAGGGAACGGTTCTACAGCAGTGGTTATTGCAAAGGGAAGATGACCAGAGGGGAACGTTGATACTGGGCAATGTCTCAGGTACGTAGACGAAAAACAGGTTAATATGCTTCCTTCTGAGTGTGCATCTGCTCCTGGATCTTCTGCAGCATCTCCTGCATCCGTCGCAGCTGGAAAAACAGGCGGGAAAAACAGAGGAACATTGATGTTAGTAAACTGAACCATCAATGGTGGATCGAAAAAAGCCTGCGCGACAGCTTCGAACTGGTCACGTGACTGAAGGGCAAACTTTGAGTGCAGTCCATTGGCCAATTGATTATTTATTTATTTTGACTTCTGCATGGCTGCTTTACTGACTGCTCAACTCTCAGAATGTTGGCATTGGGAACTGGCAGCAGGGAATCGATATGACTCGCTTTGTGCCACCACTGGATCAATATTACTTCAGATTTTAGCTTCCCAAGTGATGAAAATCTGATTGTCAGACAGTATCCATGATTTCTCTATGAATTAGAGTAAATTGATATATTTTATATACAAATTTACACATTTTGTGCAGAAGTCAATGCAAATTATATACACACACTGATATAACATTACAGCATCTAAAATTGTTTCTTGTCATAATTCTAAAAAATACCAGCCTGTGAGTTGTGAAACCAACGTTTTGGTGGGAAATTAGTCTGAATTTTGAGCTTTGAGCTAGTCTTTAAAGGGGGGGGGTCAGTTTATTAAAGAATATTTATGTATATGTAGATGCTGAACAGGAGAAAGTGGACTGTGCTTGTGCAAACTGATATTTGGTGTCAAAATTATGCTGACAGTGTTGTGTTTGTAAGATTTTAATGACAATAATAGTTAATAATAACAGAACATGAACAAAATTCACTTAATAACGTCTTCAGTTTCGATCCACTGGACAAGAAACTACCACAAAGCAAGTCTGTAGTGCTGTGGATTCTGGGGATCTCGTTGGTTCTCAAACCCTAAAGACCGATGTTGGAACTGCTCTAATAGATGCATTCAAAACATGCGGTGATGAAACGGAGTACACAAAGGGTTCTTGAGCAACATCAATGTAAACTATTTCTCAAACCCCTCAAACTGGTCCCTTGGAAACAGGTTGAGAACCACTGTTATAAAGGACCGTGTCTAAAAAAAGTTTTGTAGATCATATGGATCCCTAAGACCCACTGCCATGAAGAACTATGTTTGAGGAAGACATCTGTGAATCTGGAAGAACCTTTAAAAGACTTAAAGAACCTTCTCTAAAAGGTTAAAGGTCTATCCCAATTTAAGGGTTCTCCCTAGAACCTTTAACTCATATAAAGTTTCCTTAAATATTCCTTAAAACTCTAACAGAAGGTGCTCTCTAAAAGAATAACCCACTGAAAGGTTTTTGGTAATCAAAAGTGGTTCTTCCATGGCATCTTCGTTTTTAGGAGTGTAGCAGTTTAAACCAACGGCGTTTAGACTGCAAAAAACCATGTTGTCAAGTGAAATGACCTTAAATTTGAGTCAATATATTTAGTATTTCTTATTTTGAGATGGTTCTGCACTTATAAGATCATTCAATTTGTATCTAGATGTTTGAAGTCGTTTTATTACATTTACGGCAGACGTTCTTATCCAGAGCTACTTACAATCTGATCATTTTACACAGGTAGGCCCAGGTGGTGTTGGGAGTCTTGCCCAAGGACTCTTATTGGCATAGTGTAGGGGGCTTGCCTGGGTGGGGGATTAAACCCTAGTCTACAGTGTAGAAGGCTGAGGTGTTAACCACTACACTATACCACCCAAAATATATTTTATTATATAAAATGTACTCGCAGATAATTTAGCTAGTTTCAAGCTCATTTCTTACAACAAGCCAAATTATCTGCCAACACAGTGAGATCATTTTACTTAATAAAATTCAACAAAAATAAAATAAAACAAGTTCAATGTTTGGAAATATGTTACATAATCTTAATATGATGTTATAATATTTTTAGAATGTTATAATATTTTCCTCAATAGGAAAAATAGACATTTAAGATCATTTTTCTTGACAAAATAAAAATTTTTGCAGCGTAAGTACTTTATTTTTTATACGTTATTCCTTTTTCGACATCACAAAATAAAATATGCAGAAAAAAAGTATATAAAAGCCGCAAGAGCTAAATCTAATCTCAGCGTGAGGGTCAGTGAGTCACTCATTCCCTTTATTCCAGCTTCCATTCTTTTCAGGAGACTCACTTTCAGCTCCTCAAAGAATCTGCAGACACGCCTCCAAAGTTCAGTCTTAGAAGATGGTTTAGCATTTTTGCTTTACTCAGTACTGCAGTTCCATCACAACCCTTTACTTCCTCCACTGCCCAGTATAGCACATTTGGAGCGCCTGAGCTCAGTGTTTATAACTGAGAATAGTCAAAATAATCAAAACAGCCTGGAAGGAAGGGGAGCTGCTGTATTTAGAGAAAAAATGAACACATTACTCACATGAACATCATTTAATCCATCAAACTCGCTTCTGGAAAGTTTCCGAGAGTCGCCTACTTAAGAAAATTGACTGATTTAAAATGAGTAACAGACAGACACGCCCCTGAAGCGGCGAGGATCTGATGAAGGGAGATGTCTGCAGTGTGTGCTGTGGACACAAAGGCCCAATCCCATTTCTTTTTACCCCCTTGTGTTCGAGTGTCACTCTAACCCCTTGGAACTGAGTTACATGTGGTAGTGGTTGAAATGCTGCCCTACGAAATGGGACAAACCTCAAAAAAACAACAACAACAACAACAACAACAAAAAAAAAAAAAAAAAAAAAAAAAAAAAAAAAAATCGCTTCATTAACAGCTACTAGCACCGCTCTGTAGGCGACCCTGCCCGTCTGCAGGGACAGCAGAGGAGGGGAAAGTTCAGCTCCTCACTGCTGGGCTTTAGTTACATTTAGGGATCATACGCCTTCAAAGAGGGGGGCAGTTATTTATTATCACCACCACTAATTCTTCAGTGATATGAAGATGAAGTCAGAGATTCACCAGCTTCTTGTTTGAATTTTCCCGTTCCACCTTAAATGGTGCAGCAGTTACATTCTGGCACTTAGAAAATAGTGGTTATCGTAATTTATTAACGGAGGAAATTCTCACATCCGTGGGTTTCTTTGGTCATTTGCGCTCCATCTTGCCTGTTTTTCTCTTTTTCTCATATCACTCTGTTTGAAGGGCCATGTAGCCCTAACTCTTCGCTCTACCCCTCTATCTCAACGCCCTACCCTAGACGTGAAGAGGGGTGAAATGGGATTGGGCCAAAGTAAGAGGAGGTGATTCTCAGTAATAGCAGCAGTTTTCAGGATTATGCGAAGATTAGAGGACTTTCTAACACCCTTACCTTAAATACTCTACTCTAATATTTATTTCTGTGTGTGTGATCGAGCCAGGCTGGTTGTTTTTACTAAAAAAGTAGCTAGTTCTGCTAGTTGTTTCATTTGTAGTGCTGAAATGGCTCTAATTTGGTCTTTAAACCACACAGAGGGGGGAAACTGGCTTTAAGAAAATTAATCAAGACAGAAAAACCATATAAATAGATAAAGATAGATAGATAAACAAATAAATAAATAAATAAATAAATAAATAAATCCATCCAAGGTTCTGTATATTCTCATCAAGCCGTTAGCTGCTAATTAACTGGCTGCTCATTACTACTTTCTTATGCAGTAACTAGAGTGAATGACATTTTTCAGAGCTTCATTTTCTTTTCATCTTTTGCACAATCCTTAGTTAAGCAATGGTTAAATGATGGGCTTGATTTCTTTTCATTCCAATAAATACCTTTTACAATTAGATACTAATTAAATATTAATTAAATACTAATCTCCTGAGTGTGTTGACATGCAAACCAATAATACAGTCATTATCAGATTTCTGCAGTAATCTTATCATTCAGGAGCTCAGTAATGGGGTTTTTCAGTGCGTGTGAACTCTCACTCTGATTTCTTTCGTTTCTCTCAGTCTGAGCACGTGTGAAAACAGAGCGCCGTCCTGGAAACAGCGAGCAGTGTTTAACACAGAACCTGCAGGCCCAACACAGCACTTTTGGAGTGACGCTGAAACTGAAAACAAGCTTAAAAAGAACTATTTAAATATTCTTCATTTTCTAGATGATGTATGTTCATGATGATGTTTATTTTTTTTATGTTACATTTACGCCACGTCACTTATTCTGTGAGTTTATTGGCTGGTTGTAAAGCAGAAATCCAATTACTGCCTGACTGATGTAGACTTGGAGTTTTCCATTATCTGATTACCCAAGAGCATGTACACACGCTAAACCAGTTATCAGATTATTAAGTGTAAACACTCTGAACCAGTTACTGCCACAATCTGATTTTCTGCAGTTATCAGATTATTAAGTGTAAACACACTGAACCAGTTACTGCCACAATCTGATTTTCTGCAGTTATCAGATTATTAAGTGTAAACACTCTGAACCAGTTACTGCCACAATCTGATTTTCTGCAGTTATCAGATTATTAAGTGTAAACACTCTGAACCAGTTACTGCCACAATCTGATTTTCTGCAGTTATCAGATTATTAAGTGTAAACACACTGAACCAGTTACTGGCACAATCTGATTTTCTGCAGTTATCAGATTATTAAGTGTAAACACACTGAACCAGTTACTGATACAGTCTGATTTTCTGCAGTTATCAGATTATTAAGTGTAAACACTCTGAACCAGTTACTGCCACAATCTGATTTTCTGCAGTTATCAGATTATTAAGTGTAAACACACTGAACCAGTTACTGACACAGTCTGATTTACTGCAGTTATCAGATTATTAAGAGTAAACACACTGAACCAGTTACTGACACAGTCTGATTTACTGCAGTTATCAGATTATTAAGAGTAAACACACTGAACCAGTAACTGCCACAATCTGATTTTCTGCAGTTATCAGATTATTAAGTGTAAACACTCTGAACCAGTAACTGCCACAATCTGATTTTCTGCAGTTATCAGATTATTAAGTGTAAACACTCTGAACCAGTAACTGCCACAATCTGATTTTCTGCAGTTGTCAGATTATTAAGTGTAAACACTCTGAACCAGTTACTGCCACAATCTGATTTTCTGCAGTTATCAGATTATTAAGTGTAAACACTCTGAACCAGTTACTGCCACAATCTGATTTTCTGCAGGTATCAGATTATTAAATGTAAAGACACTGCAGCAAATCAGATTGTGGTAGCAACTGGTTCAGTTATCAGATTATTAAGTGCATGTAAATCACTTATTCTTCATCAGAAAGTGATGTATTGTACTCCCTGTGTCCTAAGAAGGCCTAGTTTGAGCACAGCGTCTGAATGAACTGTGCTATTCAACAGAGCTTCTAGCATAACACAAATGAAAGTGCTCTGGAAAATGTCTTGTTCACATTGGTTACTGCTTAATAAAGCAGCAACAAGCAGCCAAAAAATAACCAGCTACTGACATGATAACAGCATCACAAGGGCTTCATAATGTCCCCCTATACTGCAGTGTTGTCAAAAGAATAAATGAATGAATAAATAAATAAATAAAAACAATGTGGGTGAATTCAGTCTGCAGTAGAACTAATATTACTGTGCAGGTGTTCATGGTGAAGCCCTCATCCTGAGCTCAGCTCTTTATAGATTCATGACTCGTGGTAACTAAAGTGCATCACTGTGAAAGTGTGCAGGCTTCCAGACCTATGACACAAACACTGGAACCAGCAAAACCAGCATATATACAAAAGTCCCAGAAATGACAGTGTGTCATACTGTCTCCCACAGCCTTGTGCGCCCAGTTAAACTGCTCTAGCAGGAGGTGACTGTTAAAGGAATACAGTGGTTTTCAGTCAGACCTGTATCTGCTGGATCTGTAGCCTACAGTCAACTACAGGCAATATTTTGTAAAGAAAATTATACTATGAAAAATAACACATGCATCAACAGCTGCCCATTGGATTCTATTATAAGTGAGATTCAAGGTTTTCTGTTCTTTTGTTAAGCACAGAGACACGTGACTGACCGTAGGCTAGAGATAAAGCACAGAGAATCAGGTTAAAAAGCACTGGAGTATCACTTTAAGGGGGAATACAACCGATTTTTCAAAATTTCTCCACAATCCAGTGTGTGAGATGTAAACAGTGATTCAGAGCGGTTTGGTGTGAAGTGGTTCAGACGTCTTTACAGTGGTGGTGATGGGAACCAGGGGTCACCATGACTACAACACAGATATAGACATTTTATTTACCATCCAGAACCACCAGAGAACCTACACGAGTCTTCTGAGCTTATATGGGATGTTGATGATGGGAAATAGTGGAAAGTGATGGAGCTTTTAGATGTGGATGTCTGGTTCCTATCACCACCACCGTGAACAATTCTGATTCAGTAAGTTTCTCTAGAACGACTGTTTACATCTTAACCTTTTAAATATGCAGGGATTTTGAATAATCTGTGTCGGGGGTACTACTGCTACGCTGTGTAGCCGGTGCTAATACTGGATTTAAATTCATGTCTTGCGATCTCTCCTCTGAGGCCCTCTCGGTTAGGTGTGCGACCTGTTTGAGAGGCTCTTTGTTGTTTATTTTTATACAGTAAAACCCATGTAGATGGTCAGGACCCCTCTGGGTGTGTATCAGTTGGGGTTGGATTGTGGGGCTCTGGCTCTGTATGGGGGTCCGGATGTGGCTGTGTGTCCGGATGGTGAGGTTGCTCGTGATTGGCCGGGCAGGCGGGGTGCTGTACCTCTTCGTCTTTCTCTCGGATGAGTTTTTCCGTCTCCGTGTCTGCTACCCCCGGCACCATGGGGATGGGGAAGTCTGTGCCGCTCTCTCTGGTTAGTTTACTGCAGGCGGGGAGAAAAGAAACACACAAAGTTCAACGCTTTGGACACATAATTTAAGATTTTATTTTTTAGAATTTAGAACCATCAGCCAACTGTGTTTGCACACCATGGAATTAAATCTCCGCATTTAACCCATTCGTGCAGTGAAACACCCACATGCATGCACACTAGTGAACACACACTACAGGGCAGTGAGCACACTTGCCCGCAGCAGCAGGCAGCCCTATCCACGGTGCCCAGGGAGCAGTGAGGGGTTAGGTGCCTTGCTCAGGGGCACTTTAGTCATGGACCATCAGCCGAGGGGATCAAACCGGCAACCTTCCGGTCACAGGGCTGGTTCCCTGACCTCCAGACCATGACCACCCCTAAAAGGGTTTATATCTTACATAGTTCATGACTTTTTTCTCTACTTATCCAAAATATGGACCTTTTAAGTTTATAGAACAATAAGTAGCAGTTACTGAGTATTAATTGGGCCCATATTGTACATTGAATTTTTATCATACTTATGCTATGTGTTTTTATGTACCAAACCCAGCTGTAGTTTATTTTAAGTAACCAATTTCCAAACTCTCTTTATCCCTTAGAATTAAACAGGCCGTTTGTGCTACTGTGCCTTGAAGACTGATGTAAATAAATTAGCTCTGATCTGATTGGCTGGCCCAAATAAAAATATTCTAGGCTGAAAAATTCCTCATATCTTCAGCATAAATGTGTTGGCTGAATAGCATATCGATGCTATTGGAACAAAACCTTTTATTTTCAAAGTGTTAACTTTACAGGAGAAGGAAAAAACATTCGGTAACACTTTACTGTAGGGTGCTGTTCATAAGGCTGCATGACACTTACATAAGGTTGGTATACAGCTGACATAACTCTACATAACTGTTTATAAATGCTTATTACAACAGTTTTTTAAGGTTCTTTGCATTTTTTACGGCATCTGGCTGACACTCTTATCCAGAGCGACTTACAATTTGATCATTTTTACACAGGTAGACCAAAGTGGTGTTAGGAGTCTTGCCCAAGGACCCTTGTTGGTATAGTGTAGGGGGCTTGCCCTGGTCAGGGATTGAACCCCAGTCTACAGCGTAGAAGGCAAAGGTGTTACCCACTACACTAACCAACAGATGTCACCTGCCATAAACTTTAACTGACTGATCAAAATTGGCAAATGTAATCTTTGAAACAAATAACGCTTACTGGAACAAGCATTTATAAACAGTTATGTAGGGTTAAGCCAGTTGTCATGACAAGCTTATGTAGGTGTCATATTGCCTTATAGCAACCCTGCATAAAGCACCTTACATAAAATGTTACCAAACATTCTTAGTTTTGAATGGAAGTTAATGGAACTAAATTTTGTCCCAAGCACTTTTGGAGCATTTCTGTTGGTCCGTTTATTTATTTATTTATTGACTGGCTCTGAATACACCATCACATTAAAGCAACATACATATTAAACAGTAACTACTAGTTGAGGCGTGACTTCAAGATTGGTGGTGTAACTGAAGCCTGTGCTCAGAACCGGAGCAGCCCAATGTTGACAATGTTGACGCAGAACGTTCAGCAGCCTTTCACTCCATGTTCCAGTCACTTCATCAGCTTTTTAGTTTATGGTCAAATAAATATAGTTTTCAGCTCCTCAGTTTAAACAGAACCGGGTTCTTGCTCTGTATGCTTAATATGATTTTACTTCATATACCCGCCTGTGCCCACCTAACAGTACGGTGTTCCACGCTCCACATATAAACACTTTTATATCTCACTACATTAATGCAGAATTCAAAAGTTTTACAACAGCTTTGAAGGTCAGCAAATCAGATTTCAGCAATATTCGTTATGTAATTGATATTTTTATGATTTCAGGCTTGCCCATGAACAATTAATTCTATTAAGACTATTCATTGGTTTAAAAAAAAAAAAGCCAAAATAAGCATCACTGCACTATTACAAAAAACCCAGGGTTTTCCAAGGGTTCTGTGGTAAAAAACAACGGTCCTTTAAGAACCATGAACGCTCAAAGAACCATTTGCATGGTGAAATGGTTCTTCAGATTGATGGAGAATGTAAAGGTTCTTCTATTGTTATGATGTGAAGCTTATAACAGTAGCAGAAGCTATTTTGGTGCCATATAGAACCATACACAACACATTCTCCTTCAATCTAAAGAACTTCACAATGCAAAGAATGACTAAAGCATGCCAATAGCTTATTGAGTTTTTATGGTTCAATATAGAACCATTGTCTTTACTAAAGAACCCTGGCATCTTTATTAATAGCATAACTTTAACTGCGGGCTATGGACATGGACTGACCACTAGGGGTCTCCAAATCCTTGGTTTTCAAAAAGGGGTCAAAATCAGTCATATATATATATATATATATATATATATATATATATATATATATATATATATATATATATACATACACACACACACACACATACACACACATACATACATTATATATATGTATATATATATATATATATATATATATATATATATATATATATATATATATATATATATATATATATATATATATACACATACACACACACACACACACACATACACACACACACAGATCAGGTTGCTGGAGTTTTTAAACACTGTGTCCACTCACTGTCCACTCTATTAGACACTCCTGTCAGTCCACCTTGTAGATGTAAAGTCAGAGGCGACAGCTCATCTGCTGCTGCACAGTTTGTGTTGGTCATCCTCTAGACCTTCATCAGTGGTCACAGGACGCTGCCCACAGGACGCTGCCCACAGGACGCTGCCCACAGGACGCTGCCCACAGGACGCTGCCCTCAGGACGTTGTTGGCTGGATATTTTTGGTTGGTGGACTATTCACAGTCCAGACACCTCCAAACACCAAACTCCAAACATGCTGAATTGTTTAAAAACTCCAGCAGCACTACTCTGTCTGATCCACTCAGACCAGTGCAACACACATGAACACACCACCACCACGTCAGTGTCACTGCAGTGCTGAGAATGACCCACCACCCCAATAGTACCTGCTCTGTGAGGGTCCATGGGGGTCCTGAGCACTGAAGAACAGGGTAAAAGGGGGCTAACAGAGTATCAGAGAAACAGATGGACTACAGTCTGTAACTGTAGAGCTACAAAGTGAAACTATACAGTAATCGGAGCTGATAAACTGGACAGTGAGTGTAGAAACAAGATACAATGTTATGCCTGATCGGTGTAGATATCTTTATATATGTGACTGATTTTGACCATCAGACAATATTTTGTTCTGTGTATTATGTGTTTTACCACTAATGTGGTGAGGAGTGAAAATGTAGAACCTTTCCACATCATTTCTCCACCTGTTTCAATGAGTTATGAGGGAGAAATCATTCATAGAACACTACACAGCATAACCACTGGTCACTGCTGAGGGTTAAAGTTCATGTGTTCTGTGTGTTTCTTACTTGCGGTTCCGCTCTTTCACCACCATGCGGGTCATGCTTTGGATGCACTGGGCCCTGTAGTTTTCATAGTGGGTTTCTCTGGTTACGTCCTTCAGGTCCTGCATGTGTGTACGTACCAGCATGTTCCTCAGCTTCACAAAGTCACAGTGCGCAGAGTTCTCCACTGGAAAACACATACCATCAATCAGAACCTCTTAGAGCTGCACAAAATATTCCATTAGATTCCATAATTACATTTTCAATATATGCACATCAGCCAACATGTTTGCTACTGAAGCCGAGCTCTTCAGCGAAGAAGCAAATGTTATCCACGTAATCCAGCAGTGTGACGCAGGTACCAGCACTGCGACATTTCCAGCCTTATCTCCAGGTGCGGTCCAGTTAGGTTTCCTTTAGCTCTAGCATGCTCTCAGTCTCATTTACTACCGAGAATAAATGAGAACATGCTGGGCAGCTGTTTGGAGCTGTGAAGGAAAGTTATTCTGTTACAGGTCATAAAGCCTTTGAGTTTAGTTTTGAGGAACTTGGGCTTCATCACTTCCTTCTTCACTGAAAGTCAACCAGAAAGTTGTTTAAGTTTAATATGATGCTTAAAAAAAAAAATTAAAAATAATAATATAAAATTAAACACGCCTCCCCGGTCCACTCACTGCTGTCCATACATAGCCAATAAACTGTTCATGGTTGCCAGATTGGGCAAAATCCTTGAGGATTATAGAGGATGGAAAAGCTATAAAAACATGTAATGCAACATGCAACATATCGTCACTGTCAGGACAAAACCTTCCATCTCGGTGTTTGATGTTTTTAAATCTTTGACACAATTTGAAAATCCCAGCTGCCCTTTGCACTGTGGTAAAGTATCATAATGAATAGACAAATAGAAACGGCTGCAAATGACTGGGAATAATTCCTGCACTTAATTTCATTAAAAGTTAAGAATGTTTTTCTGCTTCCGTGAAGTTACATTCTGACATGTAGATGTTGTAGATGTATACATATATATATACACATACATCTGCTGGAGATGCGAGAAAAGTGGCTATAGATGAGCTTAAAGCAGAGCAAAGGAAGTCTGTGTTTTCATTTATGTTACACGTTTAGTCTTTACTAGCACATCAGCACATACTGAGGCATATTTACTGCCAAGATGGTAAAATGAACATAAAATGAGTCGACAGACTAAAATTTGTCCATACAGAATATAAATTGACTGTAAATTGCAATTCATTATGTAACTAATAATGTAAATACACATTGTACACATTCTTTTATATCCAGCTATTTTTAAGCTCAGCTTTTCTTCAGATTTTATGAAAAACTCATGATCGACGGATCAACAGAAAAGGTCCAGAATTACTTGGAATAAGATCTTATTACCGTAATGCGCATTAGACATGATTTTTCCTTCTTATATGTAGCTACAGTTCTGGAGTTTACACTTCTAAGGGTTAATAATGAAGCCACTGTAATACCTTCTACGATGCCCCAGGGGTACAGACGGCCGCGGACCCTCTTGCCCTTCGCTTCAACCACTGTGTTGCTGCCGATCACAGCGAATGGAATGCTGTCCTGTAGATGGGAAGGAGAGAGAGAGAGAGAGAGAGAGAGAGAGAGAGAGAGAGAGAGAGAGAGAGAGAGAGAGAGAGAGAGACAGAGAGAGAGAGAGAGACAGAGAGAGAGAGAGAGAGAGAGACAGAGACAGAGACAGAGAGAGAGAGAGAGACAGAGAGAGAGAGAGAGAGACAGAGACAGAGACAGAGAGAGAGAGAGAGAGACAGAGAGAGAGAGAGAGAGACAGAGAGACAGAGAGAGAGAGAGAGAGAGAGAGAGAGAGAGAGAGAGAGAGAGAGAGAGAGAGAGAGAGAGAGAGAGAGAGAGAGAGAGAGAGAGAGAGAGAGAGAGAGAGAGAGACACAGACACAGAGAGGGAGAGATGGACAGAGATGAAGAAGAAAATGAATAATGAAGAATAATGAAGAGGTAGTGCAGTGACAGCTGTGCTCTCCCCCTCCCACTGGATGAATCACATTTGTCTAATTTGCTCTAATTTGATTCTAAAAAAGATTTATTTCCATGTACAAAGCAGTGATTTGTGTTGTAGTTGTACACAGTGGACAGAATAATTCATGTGAATGTATTTATCACAAATCAATAACATTCACATGATAAAATAATAAATATATTATATATTACATAATAAAATCAGTGATGAAAAATGGAAAGTGACATCCAGCAGGATCAACAGTGTCTGCACTTTTCTCATTTACCTTATTAACATGTTTATTTCCTTATACATAACGAAACAAGACTGTCCTGCCTTGAATGGTCAAACTGCACCTTTAATTCCTGGTCTTGTTGTTTGAAGTCCTCATCCTCGTCTGAATCACAGTCTGGAAACTGGTAGATTTTGATCCCATATTGCTCGATCTCCTCTCGAATCTGCATGAAGGGAGCAAAAAGGAGAAGAAAAAAAAAAAGAGTTCTATTAGAACAAAGCAGCCTGAAGGTTTTTTATGCTGTTGTTAGGGTTAATTACTTGCCTTGATTTTCTTTTTCTTGACCTCGCTGGGTGTGAGTGTGTCTGCTTTGGCCAGCACAGGCACAATGTTGACCTTCTCGTGTAGGGCTTTCATGAACTCAACATCTAGAGGTCTGAGACTGGACACAAAGAACCAGACATTTACAATGAATTACAACACAGACTAGTTCACAACCAGGAACAATCATATACCACATAAGTGATCATGTCTGTGTCGCTGCTGTGCTGAGACTGGACCACCACCCAATCATGAGAAACCTGTGGTCAGAAACTACATATGTATAACGGAAGCACAAGCTAGGCGTTTCTAATAAAGTGGCCAGTGTGTGGAAGCACAAGCTAGGTGTTTCTAATAAAGTGGCCAGTGTGTGGAAGCACAAGCTAGGTGTTTCTAATAAAGTGGCCAGTGTGTGGAAGCACAAGCTAGGCGTTTCTAATAAAGTGGCCAGTGTGTGGAAGCACAAGGTAGGTGTTTCTAATAAAGTGGCCAAGTGAGTGGAAGCACAAGCTAGGCGTTTCTAATAAAGTGGCCAGTGTGTGGAAGCACAAGCTAGGCGTTTCTAATAAAGTGGCCAGTGTGTGGAAGCACAAGGTAGGTGTTTCTAATAAAGTGGCCAAGTGAGTGGAAGCACAAGGTAGGTGTTTCTAATAAAGTGGCCATTAAATGGAAACACAAGGTAGGTGTTTCCAATAAAGTGGACAGTGCAGTGGGATAGAAAGGACAGCTTTAATGAACCAGATGATTTTTACTGCTGAGTCATTTTCTCACTTAGATTAGAGCTTCAGAGGAAGGTGACCTTCCAGACTGATGTAATTACTAAATATTTCCAGAAGAGGGGGACCTTGAACAACAACTGAAGGACCCCCATATGGTACCATAATAACAGATCACAATACAATTCAGAATTGTAAATGACTTCATTCATGAGTTAACAGTCCCACCAGGACGTCACTGCCTTTTCTGTGATTGTTTCAGGCCAAAATGTTTGATTCTGCAGCTACTTTTCTCAGTATTTGCACTATTTTGTTTTCGTGTGGGCAAAGTTTGTAAGAAAACTGAGATAAGCTTGATACATTTCTACAACTGAAATGATGTAACGAAACTTGTATACAAAATAAGTGCCATATGTCTGCAATCAAATAAGACAAAAAGCAAAATAAAGTTCTTTCCAACCTATTGAGTAGAACATCCTATGACTCTGAACTAGGCCTGGGCTGTATTTAAAAATAAATGACTAAATACATTTTTCCTTTATATTGTCAAAAATCTGGATCATTAACTGTATTGAATTTATTTGTATGTGTAAATATAAACACGCATACATACACAGCTTCTAAAATTATTGAAAGCGACTTGTTAATCCACACACTGCTTATTCATTTGATACAAGATCAAAAATCTGATGTTCTTCTGCCTGGTAGCTTAAGTATGAAGTGGACCATTTCGAGCCTCAAATTACAGCAATTCACTCTCAAGAGATCTGAATGAGTAAAATAGACTCGATGAGAATTTTGGATGCTTATATGACATTTTAATATGCCATATTTACATACTTTCGTATTAGTTTTACGCTACGTAAGAAGCTGTGTAGAACTAAATGTTATACATCTCACTTGAAGTATTTTTTAGTTTTTATGAATGGCTTTTTGCACGAGTGTCTGAGCCTCTGAGCGCGTTCTCGTACCCGTGACCGAAGGGGGAGATGAAGTACAGGCAGCAGTGCACGCGGTTGTCCTGAATGTTTTTGCGGTTCAGGCCACTCTCGTCTCTGAAGTACTGTTCAAATTGCTGGTCAATGTAGTCCGCCACCGACTTCCAGCTGAGGGAGTAAAACACAGAGACACTGCAGCTCTGAACAACAACTACATTTCCCAGAATTCCTCAAATCTCATATCAAATTCTTTGTATCGCTGTTGTTCTTTACATTGTGTGCAAATTTCAGACACGGCCCAAAATAAGTTGGAAAAATTTCTGGTTCCATTGACTTTAAAAGTGAAGTAGGGTTTTTCCTTTTTCTGTAAAGTTACTATTTTGGAGATTCTTCTGACAACAGTGACATGGTCTTTCCACAACTTTTCCAAAAGGAAGCTGCACTCGAATGGCTGATTAAGTAGCAAGTTTCCATTTTAGATTACATTACATGTTACATCAAAGGGCCAATATTCTACATTTTTCATGCTACTTTTCTCCCTTAAAGTGTATTTAAGACATCAGTATGAGTTTATGTACCAAAAACAGTCATAACTGATTTCTACTCTGTCGACGACTGTTTTTGTTGCTGTGCCTGTAAGACTGATATATGTAAATGAGCTCTGTTCTGATTGGCTGCCCTATTCAAATAGCAGTCTAGACTGAAACACTGTTTATAACTTCAGTCTGAATGACTAACCTGCTCCATGCCGATATGTTTATATATGTAAATGTGTTGGTTTTTGTGAAGTCACAAAAACAGCATAATAAAAGATGTTTTTGCAGCTCAGGTTCGATATGGACAGATATTAGCGAGTCTGTCTCACTTGGCTGCAGTACCAGCCTCTACTCTTCTGGAAGGCTTTACACTAGATGTTGAACATTGCTGTGAAGATCTGTTTGAGCATTAGTGAGGTCAGGTACTGATGTTGGATGGTCAGTTCTGGATTATAAATCATCCCAAAGGTATTGGATGGAGCTCCATCACTCCAACGCCCAGTGCTAGGGGGCTTTATACCCCTCCAGCCCACACTTCGCATTGGGCATGGTGACCTTAGGCTGCTCCTGAGTGTCCAATTCTATTGGTCAGTGCTTTCCTATGGAGATTATACCAGCTGCATCAGCAAAGGCCACCAATTTGAAAAATTATCTTCAAAATGTGGCTTGTAAGTATTTGTTCTGATGAACAGGAAACCTGCATACCACTCAGTGTTGTTGACCGCATCCCCAAAGCCTGGTGTGTCCACTATGGTGAGCTTCAGCTTGACGCCCTTCTCCTCAATGTCCACCGTGTGTTTGGTGATCTCCACTGTCTGGGTGATCCTCTCTGCACACAGAACGGTCAGATGACCTCACCACAGAGTCCAATTCAGAATATGCATATGTGCACAGAGCAAAACGTAAAAATTATGACAGCAAATATCAATGAAGGCCTTGTGTTGCCCACTCACTTCTTCCCACACTGAGAGAGATGCTATCCTGGAGAGTGCATCTTAAATCGAGTCAACATAGTGAATATTATTAATAATGAGCTTACTCTGATAATGTAAAGACAAACGTATTTCTAGATCTTTTTATTCAAATCATTTAATCTAGATGAGATCAGATTCATGTATTAGCAGATCATTTTACTTGTTTTAAGAATTCTTTCTTGGAAAAAGCAAAATTATATTCCATTAGAATGACAGTTTTGCCAGATTAATCTAGACTAGTATATTTTCTGAAAAAAGCAGTGATTGTGCAGCTTAAGCTTGATAAGATGTTGCTATGCAGTTGCTAAGGTGCTGCTGTGAGGATGTCCATGGTGGTTACTATGATATCCCAAGTGGTTTTTAGGCCGTTGCTGTGGTATTCCACATGGTTG
>NC_051229.1:37688098-37710598 GCF_015220715.1 Pygocentrus nattereri
CCTCTTATTGGTCCTAAAAAGTCAATTCTTCAGTCCAGATCCAATGCGAGAACAATGCTTCCCTCTGCAGCATTACCTCAGAGGAGTCGTAGGGGTCAAAGCGACCCCAGGGGCTCTTGGGCCTGGATGGGCTGATGGGCGAAGGCAGGCTATAGTCCACAAGGCCGCGATGAACGGCGTGTCTAGGGTCATGCTCTAACTCCCCCGGGGCCCTGCGGCCAGCAGGAGGCCTCAAAAAGGTGGGCGTCCCCGGGGTGCGGGGGCTTTCATGACCCTCGCTCTCACTGTCAGCCCCCGGTGGCCCATGGTGGGGGAACGGGTGGCCCTCTTGTGGGGGGTTACGTCCCATGATATTCTCCAGCTCCGAGTCCTCCGAGTCCTCCTTGGAGTGGCTGGAGTTCTGGGGTGGGTTATGTTGAGGTTCAGGATCAGATTCAGGTTTAGGGTTGGGTGGGATGGGCAGATGGAGTGGGTAAGCACAAAAAGAGTAGGAGGATAAGTATGTAGGTAGATGGAGAATAAGGATTAAGGAAAGAAAGAAGAGAGAACACTTAGTTTAGTGATTAGACACAAAGCATTCATGCGTTAATAGAATGAAGGATCTACAAACAGAACCCAGAAGCTGTCGTCAGCATCATGCCTGTATTAGGAACCGGGTCAAAGCCATTTTTCTCCATGGTAGAAATGAATTGCATCCTGCTGTAAACTAAAATGGTTTGAAGCCAATGTACGTTGCCGTGGTAATTTTTCCTGTGAATGTCATCAGATCCTCTCAGTTTCAACTATGTAAGCTAACACTGAACTGACCATAACACCCCAAACAAACCGGCAGACATTGTCTAGTGTGGTGGTTCAGAGGCTTTGCCAGTCTTCGGCTGCAGTCGGAGTGGCTGGTGTTGATATATAACAGTGCTGAAGCTCTATAGTCGACTAAGGCCCAATCCCATTTCTTATTTTGATCCCTACCTGAGTGTCATCTTGCCCCTTAGAACGGAGTCACAAGGGGTAGTGGTTAAAATCAACCCTCAAATAAAAAGAGCATCACTTCAACAGCTACTAGCGCTGCTCTGTAGGCCTCCCTGCCCATCTGCAGTGACAGTAGAGGGAAATTCAGCTCCTCACTGCTGGGCTTTAGTTACATTTAGGGCTGCTCCATTTAAGGTGGAATGGAAAATTTAGCTAGTTAAATACTGAGACATACTGAGCATACCGTTAGCGATTTTTATGAAAGACTATGAAAGACCAAAATACAAAATACAGAGAAAATTCTCACATTTGTGGGTTTCTTTGGTCTCTTGTTCAGACATTTTGCCGGATTTCCATTTTTAACTCATAACACTCTGTTTAGAATTGGGACACCCTACCCCTAAACGTGAATGCTTAAAACAGACGGCTAAGGGCTATGTGGTATGGACGAGGGGAGAAATGGGATCGGGCCAAATTTTCATGCGTACGCTGTTTGGCTTTCTATAAGCAAATATGTCGAAATTTTCATTTTCTCACTGTTTAACAATCTCATCATTTAAAGGATCCAGTAGCACCAGAGATCCAGTGAAAAAGACGTATGCAGGTCTAAACTTTATTTTGTTTCTTAAAGGCTGCAGCTTATTTTTGTCACAGAGAAAACCAGCTTATACCCAGGAGATCTTAATATAGGCACAGTTTGATGCACAGTTCAGAGGTCTAAAGAAAAAAGGAGCTCTTAGTATAGAAAAGTACGGAGCCCCTAAAGGGGTCACGGTTAAAAAAAAAAAAAAAAAAAAAGTTAAAAATAATAACAAATGTTTTGCATTGCCTCGCCAAATATACGCTCGTCAGACAGCAAGCAGATGTAGGACCAGAGGTGCCCAACGACATTGTCTTCTTTGTTTTTAGCATCACTAATGTTAAAAGCTGTTTTCCCAGCTTCGCCAGTCTGAGCTGAGTTTATTCAGCTATTGTTCTGGACAGTCTCTGGAAATGTAGCTTTCACTGTACCAGGACCCTCGATCTCAGCAAGCGTCATCATAATCATGTTTGATTTTGAGAAGCGACACTGTCTTTATATTTCAATCCAAGACCAATGTAAAATTCAATGAGCTGCTTCATGTCTGAGCTTAAGCAAAGCACAGCTTATGGAAGGGAATGCAAACCATTTGAGGGAATGCAGTCATTAACTTTTTTTTTTTTTTTTTTTAAACCACAGCCCTGTAGATACGTGCTGAGAGATCAGACATTTCCACTGGCTGTTTGCAACACACACATGATGCTCACTTTGAGGCAGGAAGACACAGTCCTCTCCAAATTTAGCCTCTGTTTAAAAAGCTCCTTAGTGTGGCCGGTTTTGAAGGCAGAGTAAATCAAGGGTTTGTTTGTGCATAAATATCTGTTGGTGTATTACTTACAGCGGCTGTTCTAATAAGCAGCATTGACCAAGTGGAGCTCAGTCTACCTTTTATTAGACAATACAGACTTTTAATAAAAATCTGAAAACATTTATTTAGTCTTTAAAGTTCTGCAGCATTCGCTGGTGTTTGTCTTTCATTTATTCTGCGTCACTGCCTCATGGTTTCAAATGAAATTCATTTAAAGAGATACTTTGATTACCATAAAGCATCACCTGTCCTTAAAGCACTTTAAGCCTCCCTGGGTAAATGATTTAGAAATAAAATATGAAGGTTTATAAAGGTGCATTAAGTATTAGAGGTTTAAAACACTTACTGAGATGAAAAGATTGAGAAAAGCAGCCTTTATAAGCACTGATGTTAGGCAGGTTCTTATGAAAAGCTTTATGAATGCTGCCTTTCAGTAGTTACTGTACACATTGTATTCCTAGAACAACAACTGTAACTGTTGCTGCAGTATGCAGCAATTTATGCCTATATTTTTGTGCTCAGCTGCAAAGTCTCTTGATTAAATGAACTAATATAAGCTAACATTTCAGGTATCATAGCCAATAAAGCATCAGAGCCGCTTTCTGTGAGGTTTAGTTATTGGAAAACAGCTAATCTCAAATGTTAAACGCTGCTTCAAATGTGATTCAGTCACAGGCACCTTCATCACAACACAGCACGGACAGCAAGTTATCGAGGTCAGTTTCGGACATGGCCAGTGAGCCATAAGCACCTGAATCAGTACTAAGAAATGAGCAAGAGTTGGTTTCTTAGCTGTAGTTAGTTTTTAGACGGAACATTTTCAGTTTCAGTTTGAAAGTACCCTTAAAAATGGTTCTTCAAGGGTTCTTTAGTAGTAGTGGTTCTACACAGAAGCACGAACACTCAAAGAAACATCTGCATGAATACAGACTGAAAGGGTTCATCAGATTAATGGAAAATCTGCTGTAGATGGTTCCATACATAACCTTAGAAAATGGTTTCATATAGCACCAAAAAAGGTTCTTCTATTCTACAGCAGAAGAACCATTTTTGGTGCCATGTTGAACTAGTTCAATCTGAAGAATCAATTCAATCATGCAAATGGCTCTTTGAGTGTTCTTGGTTCTATACAGAACCGCTGTTTTCACTAAGGACCCCTTGTAGAACCATCATTAGGCGTGTACGTCAGCTGGCAAGAGGCCGATGTCAGGGGCTAAATGAATGGTAGAAGTGGAAGTGCATTAACAGCGGTGCTGAAGCAACAGTGTGTTGAGACACACAAACGTGTGGGTTAAGGATGTTTGCCGACTACAGACACCTCGAGGGATCTGCTTGGCAATTTCAGAGTGATGTACTGCTCTTTAAGTGTGGCCAGACAAGAATCTGTCCACACAGCATATTCAGCATTCGCAGATGGTTCACAGGACGAGATACATGAGCAGGTGTCGATTGAAAGTGCACACGTGGCACAAAGACCGTTGCAAATTGGATCGAACTGACAGGCAAGACCCAACGTGGACCTGTGGAGGAGCTTTCTAGTGAAGGCAGCCGTCTTCACAACAATAAAGAGCCAAAAACTGAAAGGAAAGCGCCAAATAGAACGTCAACTGACATTAATAGGACAATACTGACCCCTCCATCAGACCTCAGTCCAGCACTGAAGGCTCCAGTTTTGTCTTTTTGTACCTAAATTCTTCACTTGGTGAAGTGTCCCCAAGCACCGTCACATCCCTACTCAGCATCAGGAGACAAACTAAAATGGTATTTTGATGTCAGAATTTCTGCTTTGTGAAGAGTTTGCTAAAAGTTCATTAGTGAGGAAGCCAACACAATTAGCATGCAAGCTTCCGCAGAGCGAGTGTTCACAGTTTGACATATTGACAGACATTAGAATTAGTGTTTTGCTTGATGCTGCAGCCGATTCTGTGTTATTTTCATCATTTTTGAATCTGTACTCTGAACAGCACAGTATATCATTTCATATCAATCACTCAGTAATCGATAGATAGATAGATAGATAGATAGATAGATAGATAGATAGATAGATAGATAGATAGATAGATAGATAGATAGATACTTTATTGATCCCGAAGGAAATTTAGGAATCCGATCATAATCAGATTTCTGCAGTTATCTGATTATTCAAATGGTCATGTAAACAGCATAGTCCAATTTCTTAGACTGAAGTAAGGTCTAGAGATCCAATAAAGAGGCTGGATTTTATCTCGGTAATCAGATTTTTCAGTGCTGTATACTCTTACTCTGATTTCTTTTGGATTTCTCAGTCTGCACATGAGCGAAAACAGACGGCGGTACCGGAAATAAGCGAGCAACGTCACCACGAGATTGCCACGAGATTACTTAGTGCCAAACTGCCAGCGTATTACAAATCACAGAAGCTCCTCACCACTGTAGACGAAACACTGGCTTGCTAAATATGCTACCAACATGCAGCGATGTAACCGTTTGCTCCCAGAAAAGTGAGGAACTCCTATATGAACAACATGTGGTTGATGGGATGTACACAAAAGCACTAAAGGTAGATGTGGGGATGTTACCCTTCCTGCCACTAGCATCAAGAAGATCCACAGCAGGCGTTAGGAAAGTCAAATACCTGATCAGCCTCAACCTCCCTGGGTTCTGGGGACGTCAGAGTGGAGTCCTGGTCATCGGATGCAGAATCTGGCTCATGGTCACTGTCCTCCATTGCTACAGGAGCTACCGTAAAATCTGCCATCTCCAACCAAGAAGGGAGGAACGTTTAGGGTGGGGGGGTGAGGAGGAGGAGGAGGAGGAGGAGGAGGAGGAGGAGGAGATCCATTGAAGAGGGCAAAGGTGAAATCAAGGCAAAGGAGAGAGCGACAAAGAGCCCCATTACGTTATGGCCATTTTTGGTGGAATGGATGGACAGAGGAAGAGGAGAAAAAGAAAAATGTGAAATGATTAAATCAGCTGTGTGGAGCAGATGGAACGAAGTCTGGATCCAGCCACTGGAAATTAAAATTGGCGCCAGAGTAAGCAGTTCAGGCGGTCTACTTGAATGCAAGCTGCCTATTTGAGTTACGCCTGGGAGCGTAAGATATCCACAGTGCTGTACATACAGCAGGCACTTCTACAGTGTCTGAAAACGAGGTATAAATACACACACACAGTATAGGCCTTCCTGTTTCACTTGACTGTTTATTTGTGAACTCCCTACAGCTCGGCGATCTTGCCAAGTTCTTAAAATATGCAGCAGTGGCCGAAGCAGACAGAGGAATCTGTGATACTCTCATTATGTAATGCCAAAAAAAGTCAATACTACCATATAGAGTGTTTTACTCTCACCCACATACAGCTCACCAAACTATTCGCAGTGAAGAGGGCATGAGCAAAAGCTGAAGCCTAGAAAGCAAGACTCTCTCTCACTGAAGACATTCATGTTCTTGTTTTTGGACCATTAAAGGCCTTTTCTTCCCATTTCTGCACAACTAAACTGTTCGACTCAGAACTGTTCACAGTGGTGGTGGTAGGAACCAGACGTCCACCTCTAAAAGCTCCCTCAGAAAGTAATTACATAAAATTGTTATGAATTCACTGCCTGATGACGGAGACACAGTTTTATAATCATTTTGAGAATGTATCATGGTTTTTCCATCACCAACATTATGTATAAAACTCAGAAGACTCGTGTAGGTTCTGTGGTGGTTCTGGGTGGTGAAGAAAATATCTGTATCTGTGTTGTAGTCATGGCGACCCCTGGTTCCCATCACCATCACTATAAAGACAACAACCATTTCTCACCAAACCACCCTGAATAGCTCTGTTTACACCTCAAACAAGGAATTACAAAGAAATTCTGACAGATATGAATTCCCCTTTAACAGAAGATTGCAGGACTGAAAACTTTCCAAACTAGACAGGCAGAAAAACAGAATCTTAAAAAACCCACAAGACTAAGTGTTCTTGTCTTCTTCTTAACAGATTTGATTTTGTGGCTGAAGGGAAGCAGGAAATGATCAGGCCTAGTTGGGGGCTGGTGACCTGTTTTCAGCTCCACTAGATCAATCTACTTTCCAACAGCCTACAGTGACCTATTTTAGGACAGTGGCCAAAAGTACAACCACAGCATTCACTATTTTAAAAAGTGATGTAGGAATACAAAACTGAACCTGAACCAACCTGGATTTATTTCATTTTCAGTCAAAAACGGTCATTAAGTACAAGAAACTAAGTGTAATATCAAAGTTATATGTATTTATCTACTCTCTGCCTTTACTCCAGCTTGCATTCTTTTCAGGAGTTCCTCAACAAATCTGCAGACACAGTTCCTTCTTAGAAGCTGGTTGATGATTTTCTGAAGTGATCAAACCCATTCAGTAGTGTTGAGGTCTGGACTCTGGGGTGGTCAGTCCATCGTTCAGCTTCTTTGTTTGATGTGTCCGTCTCCTTTTCTCAGTGAGGTTCTTCTTGATCAGCTACACATCCTTTCAGACCCACAGCATTGAGTGGTCTTCTTACAGTGGAAGGATGGGCAGAAACACCTGTGGGTGATCTGAAGCAGCTTGATCTTCTCCTCACTCTCTCTCTCAGAGATGAAAGACTGCTGTTTATCTGTTGGGGACAGTTTTGGGATCTAACAGGTCTTCTGGGTGGTTGTTAGGAGCCCTATTTTCTCTGGAGCTTCTGTTCATTTTTCAAATTCGTTTGAGACTCACTTGGACTTTCTCCTTCATTATGCAAGTGAATTATCTAAAATCTGACCTCTTTGGAAGTCTCTCCTGAAAAATGAATAGCTTGCACTTAAAGTTCTGCATTAGAGTCTGCTCTGAACTGCAGTTTGGCGTTCAGCCTACTTTTCACTCAGCTAGAAATAGAAAATGCTCATTTTAATCTGTCTGAGTAGGTCAAGACTGTCCTCCTTTCTGAAACAAGAGATTTTTTATACGGTCAAGGTGACTACATCATCTGAATCGCAAGATAAAGAAGACAGAAAATGCAAACAAACTCCTTCAGCAGCTTCAGTATTTCACCAACTACATCCTTCCTAAAGAAGCTCACCTGCTGAACCTTTGTCACGCTGAACCTTCTGGAACTTCACGCCTCCACGGACCCAGCTCCACTTTTCCGTCTCTCAGACCCAAATGCTCATGCCAGCTTTTTATACCGGCCTGCGCTGGGTCGCAGTGTCCTTCAGCCTCATTGAGCTGCCACGCTGCCCCGGGGCACCAATCAGCACCGGCCTCAGCAGCTATTGCACCAACACAGGTCCAGTTTTGCTAATGTGAGTTTCCGGAGCAACCAAATGCTTCCCTACCCCGCATATCGACACACGACAATCCCAGTGGAAACAATCCATTTTCCTGTTACACTTCAGTGTAGAGTGTTTTAAATTGCCCTTGTAATGCTCTTATTAAAGAGCCCACATCCTACATTGTTCTAATATTATCTTTTATTATATTTTACTTTTTTCCACCCTGATAACACCACTTATAACAATGTTTACATACTCATATTTCACTTTTACAAATGAGCATTTCCCAGGCTCCCTTTATCTTTTACAATTAAACAAACCGTACCTTTAAGACCCCTATGTAAATGAGTTCTGTTCTGATTGGCTCTACCTTGTTCAAAAAGCAGTCCAGTGCTTCTTATAGTTATTTTTTGGCATGAATGAATAAATTGGTGAAGGCTGATCATATGGCTATATGTAAAACACATTTTTTAGCTGGTACAAAAGGTACAGCTCATCAAGGGTAAATATTACTGCCCCTATTTTAGCCCCTGGATTAAGATCAGCAGTTTATGGACTGTTATGTATGTAAGTATGTATGTATGTATGTATGTATGTATGTATGTATGTATGTATGTATGTATGTATGTATGTATGTATGTATGTATGTAAGTAATGTATGTATGCATGTATGTATGCATGTATGTAATGTATGGCAAAGAATTTGCCTCGAACATTTTTTGTAATCGAATTATTCAAGTTACTCGAATAATCACTTCAGCCCTAAATGTATGTATGTATGTATGTATGTATGTATGTATGTATGTATGTATGTATGTATGTATGTAATTTAAGTATGCAAGTATGTATGCATGTAATGTATGTCTGCTTTTTTTTTAAATAATTGTTCCTCTCATAGCAAATAAATGCAGTAACTGCATATTAAACTACAAGAGCAGATTAAGCAGCATAAACAGCCATTTTCCCATCAAAATCTTCGGTTCTCAGTGTTAGTTTGAGCTTTATGACTGCAGGCTGGACTAAAAGTGGTCAGTAAATGATGCTGCAGGTCAGTCAGAGAAGAAAGTTTAGCTAGCGCAGTGTGTCGTGTTAGCGCTGCTGCCACCATCAGGTGAAAGGAAGAACTGCTGTGTACTGGCTGGCATTCAAAAATAGAAACTGAAACCGATTAATCACAAAAATCAGCTCAAATATTCGATTACAGACACATTTTGATGTACAATACACATTAACAGTACTGTTAATGCTTAATTCACCCTACTTACTGTTTAATAAATGAGTAATAAGCAGAATGTAACATCATAGCACAAATAACGTTTTAACTAGACATTGTTTAACACACAATGTTCTGCTGAATTAACTTTGGTTATTGCCTAATAAAGCAGTTATGAGGAGCCAAATGAGCATTTTTCTTTCAGTGGAATAATTCCTATTATAAAACAGATCCAGTCCTAAACCAGTCCTAAAATCTAATAATAATCATAATTATTATATTAATAATAATATTAATAATCGTTTTATTAATTAATCATTAATAATAATAATACAATAATAATAACAATAATAATAATAATAATAACAATAATAATAATAATAAGTGTTTTCGCAAAGTGATGATCTACGGCACGAGCTAAAGTGACCACTTTATGCTGTCCTATTGCTTTTATACAGCAGTTAAATAAATACAGCAAAAAATGAATAAACTGGCCGTGAACGCGGCGTTTAATATGTTTTAATATTCAGTACTGGTAGTTGGTATTCAGTACTGAGTTAGTAAACACTGAATGGTTCACATTATACAGTATGTAATTACTAATACATACTGAATCATTCATCGTACAGGAAGATCCACTCGAAAGAGGCCCCAAATATTCTGATGTAACTCCCGTTAGGATTAGGATGAAGCAACCTAAACCAAACAAATACATACATACCTCAACGTATGTGTAATCGATTGCAGTACATGCGAAGCTGCAAGTGACCTCCACTTTCTGCCAGACATATGAAGGGGTCCGGGGGTCTGCACCCGGATGTTGCAAACGGAGGTTAAATGTCGTGACAGCTGTCCCAACTTATCGGTTATCACTCCGACGCAGGGGCATCCCGGCTTGTTCAAAGCTCCATATACTGAGGCGCTCATTGCACATTGTTTGGTTCAGATTGCTTCGTCCCAGTGAGTTATTACAGAATATTCGGAGCCTCTTTCAAGTGAATCACTGTAGTTACAGAACAACTGTAATTATTCAGTGTCTATTATGAGAACATACTGAAATCAACGAATCAGATTCAAATCAGAAGACAGATTATAGTGAATAATACGTAAAAATCTTACTGTTAAAAAAGTAGTAATGAGTCAATGAATTACCAGCTGGTTTGATGGGCTTAATAAGAGATTTCAGTTATAATCACATTATAATGCCCCCCGATACTGAAGCGCTGCTCATTCTTCTTTCGCTGGACTGGTTGTCATGGAATTTTCTCTGACGCTGGAATGGACATTCACATAACAATGCAGTAAGCGTCTGACCGAGCCTGCTCTCCTCATTGATCACTGCCGGCCTGCTTTGCTCCCTGTGCGCAGTGGCTATTTTGTTATGGGCTCTTCACTTCATTGCTGGTCAAGCTCAGCAAAGCCTGTCGTCGAGCAGCCTCAGCTCAGCAGGCGTCATTACTGTAATTAATTCCTTAACCAGCTTTCTGCACCATTCAGCTTTGCGCCACGTTGCGGAAAATCTCCCTAATGTTACGAGCTGAATGGGCATCATTTGAAACGACGTGACTGCAGAAACCTTTAAAGGGAATTCTATCAATTTCTCAAAATTGCTGCATAACTGAGAATTGGAGATGTAAACGGAGAGATTCAGAGCGGTTTGGTGTGAAATGTTTTTACAGTGGTGGTGATAGGAACCAGGGGTCGCCATGACTACAACACAAATATAGACATTTTATTTACCACCAGAGAACCTACACGAGTCTTCTGAGTTTATATGGAATGTTGATGGAATATAGTGGAAAATCTGGAATAATAAGTTTTCTTTGGGGACTATTTTGCCTTAAAAACCCTGCATACAAGTTTCCCTCCACTATGGATGGAGCTTCAGGCCTGAAACTGTGTCTCAGACATCAGGCAGTGAATTCATAACCATTTCATGTAGTAACTTTCTGTGAAGGAGCTTTTCGAGGTGGACGTCTGGTTCCTATCACCACCACTGTAAACAGTTCTGACTCAGCAAGTTTCTCAGAGCGTTTCACACCAAACTGCTCTGAAAAGATTAACCATTTAATTATGTAGACATTTATAAATGTTTGAATTGCAAGAACTTGTGTGGTCCCACACTGCAACAGTAGTTTCTGCGTAATAAGTGAACAGTAATTAATGTGTCTGCAGTTCAACGGGTTAAAATCTGAGCTACAACAAGTGAGCTTCCGGGAGAAACATGGAGTAGTAACAACAGATTTACACTCGGGTGCTGTACACAAGTGGAGTCCTAACAGAAAACTGTTAGCCTTAATGACTGAGAACTCAAAACATCAGCAGCTAGATTAGAACCCAGACAGCGGTGATGGTGGGTCACTGGGAGAAGAGTTAGAAGAGGAATGTGTGAAAACCAAGTCAAATGATGTTCCATCACTACTGAGGTCACAACTGTCAGCTCTGCATTCCTATTTATATCAGCTTTGTTGCACACTGTCATCTTCAATGACTCTCAAACATCCAAATGCTGTCAGATTAGCTCCGTGAATCAGGGCTACAGTGAGCCTCCGAGGTCACAGCGATGGCCAGTAGGAACACATGCATGTTTTTACTGTAATTTTTATATTTTTATTAAAGGGTGCAGAGTATTTCTGCTCTGATCTTTGATTCTGTTGAAGTGGAAATCAGTCACCCCTCCTACCCACAATGCAGGATGTGCTTAATGGGATTAAGCTTTATAAGGGACTCATACAACATATTTTCTAGTATTTGGGGACCATGTTTTTACTATACTAAAATTATACATTTCCAAGTTTGCATATATATATACACACACACACACACACACACACACACACACACACACACATTCAATCCATTCCCTGAGGTCATCTGCAATGTTTTTTTTATATCTAAAGTCATGTTTGCTTATAAGAAATTCTGTCAGAGAGGCTGGACCGCAGTCTTCCACCAGTGAGGCCATGCACAACTGTCAACTCTTGATTTCTCAATTCCTATTTATATCAGATTTGTTGCACGTTGTCATTTACAAATCACTCTCAAACCCCAAAATGCTGTCAGATTTGCTGATGAGTAGTGATCACATGAGCATGCTTCAATTCTATATTATGTCTTACTTGTAGCTCTGAAAGAAGCTGAGTAATACTGCTGTGTTTCTAAAATTAAGAAGCGATATGGTCAAAAGTTCCATGCAATCTCCTCAAAACACAGACTGGCCACAGAATGGATGGTACTGAAGAGCTCAGTGACTTTAAACATGGCGCTGTCATAGGATGCCACCTCTGCCAGTTTGTCCTGCTAGATCTGCCCTAGACAACTGCAAGTGCTATTATTGTGAAATGGAAGCACCTATGAGCAAAAACAGCTTAACCACAAAGCAGCATACCACACAAATGTCGAGTGCTGTAGTGTGTTAAAAAAGTCTAACCTCTGTTGCATCACTAGCGTTCTAACCTACATCTAGAAGCGGCACCAGCACAAAATCGGTTTGCTAGGAGCTTCATGAAATGGATATCCCTGGCCGAGCAACAACACAAATGGACTCTGGAGCAGTGGAAAAATGTTCTCTGGATTGATGAATCACACTTCACTATCTGGTCTGATGGATGAATCTGGCTTTGTCGAATGCCGGGGGAATGCTTTGGTGAATGCCGGGAAAATGCTACCTACCGGCCTGCACAAAACCAGCAGTAAAGTTTGGTGGAGGAGGGATAATGAGCTGGTGCTGTTTGTCAGTGTTTGGGACCCTTAGTTCCAGTGAAGGGTGATGTTAATGCAACAGCACATGAAGATATTTTACACAATAATACGCTTCCAGCTTTGCGATAACAGTTTGGGGAAGAACCTCCAGAAGGTCCAGCATGACTGAGCCCCTGGGCAAACTTGAAAATCTTGTGGAAAGCTTCCCAGAAGAGTGAAAGCTGTTATACTCCCTTGATTGTTATGCTCTTTTACTGCTCTGTTGTGGCTCCACAGCAGAATTAGGTTTGTCGGTTTGCCAGCTTCTTGTTCAAACTGTCCTGTTCCACCTTAAATGGTGTAGCAGTTGCATTCTGGCGCCTCAGGCACCATTTAAGGTGGAACGGGAAAAATCTAGCAAGAAGCTGCGAATGAGAAGCGACTTCAGCCTCAAAATGTTGAGACATTTGGCAAAGCCTTAGTACATGCTGAGACATATTTATAGCCAAGATGGTGAAGTGCTACGTCAATAAATAGGACATGAAATGCTGCGACAGCCAAGGTGGTTGGATTTTTGTTGAGAGGACAAAATGGCTCATCTTAACATTTGAGTTGTGACCCCTTGACTACAGGATTGCTAACACAACCTGTATCAACAGATGAGCTAGTCTCCAACGGTATACCAGCAAGATGGAGCTAAAAGCGAGAGGTTTCTGATAAAGTGGCCGCTGTTTGGACATGCTTAAAAATAAACTCCAAACAATCTCCACTGCTTTTAGCACTGCTGACATTCTAATAAATGCTTCGTTGTTATATATGAGCATGTAAACTTACTTACAACATCGCAAGATCAAGCGCAAGTCACAATAGTTCACAAAATATGTTTCTGGAATGCACATCATGCATCATTAACACAGACCATCAACGAAGTTGAGCATGGTTTTAAGCTTATTACAACAAATTCCTCCCACAAGGGTTTTGTTTTTGAGTGATTTACTGCTCTCAAAGGCCCCATTGTGCAGTCGAAATAAACTCTGAGGGAACCAAGAGAAGATGAGGCCCAGTAGTGCTAGTGTGGGATGTTGGACGGACTGAGGTTTGTGGTTCCTCTCGTGACAGACTTGCAGACACGACTCAAGAGCTCACACTGTAAATATACAGTACTTTATAATAACAACAGCCTCCAGTTTGGATGGCGGGGTGACCGTAGCAGCGGAGGATCCTTCAAACGGACTTCTCCAAGCACGTCTCGCTGGGCTCGCCACTTCTGCAATGCCGTGGGAAGCCTCATTCATCTCCAGCTGAACTGCTGGAGTGACAGGACATGATGAAAGCAGACTCACATGGGGGAGTTAATCGTGCTGTTTTTACAGCTCTCCAGCTTTGGGTGCCAGATAAAAAGCAATGCTTGTTTAGGTTTATTTTACATGCTTTACTGGGCAGAGCGCGAACACCCAGAAAGAAGGCCGAATGTGGCGTACCGGATGTGTCTGTGGATGGCAGACAGTCACACCCTGCCTGTAAAACAGCTCTAGAGCTCAGTGATGATCCCAGCAGCATCTTTCTAGCCACAAGCGACGCAAGCAAACCCGCAGAGCTGACGGAGAAGCCAAGTTTCACTGAAGCTCAGCTGAAAAAGGAGCATACGCACGTCAGACATCAAAATATTTGTCTGAGCCTCAGAAGCTCTGCCCACATGGACCGTCTGATGTACAGTATATCAAATGCTGATGGCGCACTTGGACGGTTTTCCTCCACTTGTAAAGTCCGAAAACTGGCCAAGTCGCTGAATCACGACAGTTGTTTGCACTCAAACTCTTTGTCAGCCACTCAAGTGCAACTTCCAAGATTCAGATTCCGGCTCCAAGAAGGGCGGTTCGTTTGCAGCCGCTCACACAGAGACAAAGTAGTTTTATGTCAGAGATACCAGATCAACATACGTCGGTCAGTGCAAGGTCAGCACAAGGGAACAACGAGTAGCCGTAACAATCCTTTAAAATGAATAATATCAGTGTTTAGCAGCCTGAGAGCAGAATGAAGGAGGTGGAGAAGCGGTCCAATCTCCTAAGAGGCACATTATAATGCTGTCCTGAACGCATTACAGCGAATTCACCGGACAGAACATGGTCAGATTGACTGACAATTCCTTGTCGCTGCTGACGGATCAAAACCTCTTCTCCATTTTTGTCGTTTTTCATTTTTTGCCGTAATTTGAAAATGCCAGTTGCCCTTTACATTGTGTGCAAATTTCATGAAGAATGGACCAACAGAAAACTCTGGTTCCATTGACTTGCATTGAAAGTAAAGTAGGTTTTTTCCTTCTCCTGTAAAGTTACCATTTTGGAGATACAAGGTTTTCTTCCAACAGCAGCGTTTTTGATTTCGCGGCCCACCTGTTTCTCCCAAAATGAGCCCAAGTCTCTCTTCTGGACTCCAATTTTCTTGGAACAAACTTTCCCAATGTCTTTAGGCTATTCTTGTCCTTTACAGAAAACCCATTAAACAAAAAGAAATGTTTACAACTTCTGAACACACAATAAAACAGCCACAACTAGGGCTGCCACAACGGCAGCTTTTCACCATAACCATAAACCGAGAGGGCGGGGATGCTTAATTTAATACCTTCTTTAATAATGTGTAATATGGTAATATTGAAAAAGATCAAGCCTTCACGTTATCAGCATTAAACCTCTTGTTAGCCTCAAATTTACTATGATTCCTTATACTTGCAAAAAATAATAGAAAAAAAGTTCTGGTGGGAATTATGTCTCTCCCTCCACCATTAACTATGATTCTCGCACTACTACAGGTGTGGTCGTGTTAAGCTAGGGCTCTAGAGCAGAAGTACTGAAGCAGAGTGGCTTCAATATCATCCAAAACAACCAAAACTACTTCGCAAGCAATGTTTTGTTTTATACAACTAAACCAGCCAGGGGGGTCAAACTGACCCCAAAGAGTACCCATGTTTACCCAGTTGTGCCCATTGTATCAGGAAGAGTCATTAAATATGAAGCAAAAAAATGATGTCAATCAATCATTTAGAGATGTTAAACATTAAATGGGGTCAAACTGACCCCAAAGATAAGGGGGGTTAACTGGTAAGTGTCCAGAAAGGTTAGTTTCAGGAAACTCACTTTTGTCATGACAGACTAACAAAACCATAAATTACCAACCTACCAAATGAAGATCTCATTTACAGCGACCCAACAGTCCATCTTCTGTTTTAGTTTCAGTCCTTTCAAATCATGATATGCCATCATGAAACATCTGTTTCAGGCAACTATTTCAAGGGCTACGTTCACATTGCCAGGTTGAAGTGGCACAAATCCGATTTTTTGCCCTGACGTGACTCAGATCTGATGTTTTCAGGGCTGTGTGGACACAAATCTGATCTTTTCAAATCCGTCCTGAGTCACTTTCATTTGTGGTTCTAGATTGGATCCGTATCCGATTCGTGGACATGTGACTTTAAATGTGACACTCAGATCGGAATTCATGTGCTGTTTCCACTGACCGTGCACCATCATTCAGCCTGTAAACAGTGGAAAAGCAGTTGTGCCCATCATCTCACCTTTTTCTCCTTCATCTGGCTCCAATAATGAAGCTGAGAGCTGATCAGACTTAATGATCTTCTCAGCAAAGCTCGTTCTGCTCGTTAGTTTCTGCTGATGATGCAGTGATTCAGTCATGTGACGTTACTGAGTTGGATGACCTCATGAGGGTCATTTCAGGACGCCGGTTCATCACATCAATGACAGATTTGAATCACTGACCTAAACGAGTGTGAACCATCGAGTCTGAGAGATCAGATCTGAGCAATGAGGCCTGTAATGTGAATGTAGCCAAGATGTCATATGCATTTCTTGAAGAAAAGTGGCTCTTTCCTGCTGCACTTGTTTCAAAGGGGTCTGGTTTTGTCGTAGCACTCAGTCTCCTGTACACATTGCACAAAATCTGTTGGTCATTTTGCACAGCGCCTTGTTCAAACAGGCAGTTCGTGGCCACATTAAGTGACAAAACCAACCATGGACATCAGAGACAACCAAACAAGGATCTACAAACAAAAACACAGGCTATTCTAGTGGTGATATTGGGCAGCACTGCGAGTGCATGTGTGAGGCGCAGCGCTAACTGTCCCAGCACGCTCTGCCTGTAAAGTGGTAGCCGGAGCTGTGAATGGTGCGGTTGTTCAGATCAGCACAGCAGGGCTCTTTGTGAAGCAGACCAATAAAGGGAGGAATGGTGTGCGTGTTGGGAGTTAAGAACACAGGGAGCCTCTCACGCAGAACCTCAGGTGCAGACAACACTGCCTATTATATTTTCACACTCTGCTGGACCAAAGCGATCACAATCTGACCAACAAGACCACAAAATCATACAAAGCTTTTCAATAGTGCTTGGTAGAAAAGATAGAAAAGAGGCAGATTGATGTAGAGAATGACTAATATACTAGTCCTTTTGCCACTTCACAGGTTTATACTTACAAATAATGGTGTGCATATTCATAATAATTAATAAAAGTCTGTAAACAATCCAGAACTGTTATTTTTAGCTGCAGAAGATGCAGGAAGTTAGTAAAACTACATTTAGAGCAAATAACTAGACAAAAAGTCCTATAAATAGATAATTATGGTTTTCTATTTATGTGTATAACTTTTTGTTGTAAAAAATGAAAGCATGCTGTGTAGTTTAGAATATTTAAATCTGCATTAAGCTGTTATTGTATATAAAATATGGCATGAATTGTGTAAAGTGATTCTAAACCAGTAGTTAAGCTGAACACAGTCTTGGTGGTTACAGATTTTTAAAAAGCTCTTCGCTGTGCTTCCAACTAATGTCCAATCACTGCATGAATTAAGAGATTTAATATAGCAGCTGCTTCAGATTACAGACCTGATCATGCAATTAAACAGTGGCGCGTCAGATACAGCAACCTGTAACCTGACCTTCTCGAAGTATAACACACACACAAAATTATATATATATATATATATATATATATATATATATATATATATATATATATATATATATATATACACACACACACACACACACACACACACATATAAAGTACCTTAGTAGAAATACCCCACACACAGACTAATGTCACTTTCTTTGGGATCGCAAATCACTTACAGACAGTTTCCCCGGCTGGTCGCTGTGAAACGGAACGAGGGTACAAAACACAAACATACCTCGCAGTCGCTGTTTACTCCTGAGTTTGCTGCCATTTGCACGCTTTCAGCAAAAACGGCAAACAAACGAAGACTTTGCAGAGCAGCCAGGATAAGAAAGGCCACACGGGAGGCGAGTAAACATGACTCGGTTCCTCACGCTTGCCTACAGCCTGCCTCATTTGCATGGAAACGCCCCTCACACATGTAGCCTCTAGGGGTGGCTGACACTGCTAAGGTCTCTGTCTCTCTGTCTGTCTCTCTCTCTCTGGCTTTTCCACAACATCTGCCCAGCTTTACTTTAACAAGCCACTGTGTCCCTGTTCTGCAAAACCACATCTGTGATCCCAGACACAAACACATGTGCAAGCATGACACCCACACACACAATCACTGCAGCTTGTATTACTGTCTCTGTGGCGTATTTATCATTGAGTTCTGTATGACTGTAGCAAAATGTTGCTGCGCTACATCTAATGAAACCTCAGAAACACAGATTTGTTTTATTCTTTTTTTAATGTATTTTTAAAGCAGTTTTTTTAAAGCAGGCACCAAACATTTCTAATGAGTGAACTCTGTGACTTTGAGGTCACTCATTAGTGACTGCTTGTATTATCGCCACAGAAAAGTACTGACTGACAGAATGGCACGCTCTGGAGCAGCTGCACATGAGTCTAAGATCACCATGCATGATGCCAAGCGTGGGCTAGAGGGGGACAAATCCCCCCCAGCCCTGGGCTGTGGAGCAGTGGAACTGTGTTCTCTGGAGTGATGGAGCTCAATCCAGGACCTTTGGGATGAGTTGGAGTGACCCAGAACTGACCATCCAACATCAGTACCTGACCTCATTAATGCTCCATCAGACCCTCACAGCAATGTTCATCATCTAGTGTAAAGCCTTCGAAGTCACAGTTATTATGCTGATCTGAGTCAGGCTTCATTCTCCACGCCGGTCATCTAGCAGCACCAGGCCGTGAGTGGCACCGCCGCTGACCACGGCAGCTCCACATCTGGAAGCTCCGATACAAAAGACGTCCACACATAGACCTGGCACTCTGCTTTCTTCCACATACGCCAGTGAGCCTCCCCCTCAAAGGCTGCCAACCAGCCCCCCCAGTTACACAGGCTCGGTTACACCTCTCAGTAAAGGATCAGTCCAGAAAAAAAAATCTATTTTAACCCCCTGAATGTGGCCCATCAGCCTAGATGAGACATGTTCAAGCACTGCACCATGGAAGAGCCAGCAAAACACAAATGATGGGCAGAGTTTTTAGACTGGACTCCATATATAATAAATGTGGGGTCTTAAAAGGTCTCAGAGGATAATGTCTGCCAAATTTGAATATAGGAGTTTTATCTTATTTTATCTCAAGTTAAGAAATCTTAACCTACTTGATCAAAGTCAACAATCGAGGCTCATGTAATGAAATGCAAACACACAATCAGAATAATCAAGTTAGTTAGCCTTGCAGCTAATGTTAGCTACCATTACTGGTGTAAAAAGGTCAAACAAAACTAAAGTGTGATAAACTGTAAACAGTGAATGCTGTGAGAGGACCCCCTGCTGTTTATCAGAGCGCCCCCTGCTGTTTATCAGTGTCACCACTCCCCAGTTTCAGTCTCCATTTCCCAAACGCTTTACTCCTCCTAATAAACAGACACGTTCAGCTCCGTCTCGTCGTTATTCACCACCATCACTGTAATATTTCATCATCAACATTAACACAGGAAGGTGATCAGAGGGACGGTGGAGTTCGGGTCAGCAGCGTCTGAGATTTTTAAAACAGAGTTAGAAGAGAAAAACATCTCCCAGTGAAAGTCGCGTCTTACAGTAGAAATAAATGGAGCTCATTACACTGGTAGTAAACGACGCCGCCTGACTCAGCCGCCTAAAAACAATAAAAACGGGCCTTAAACAGAAGTTAGGACTCTGTTGGGGTTCATCCTAAAGTTAGGATGAGATTTAGGAGGTTTAGTCTAGTTGTTGAACTAGCTTCAGAGTTTCATGTTAAAATGTTTTCCTAGGAACAATGTCGCTAGATCCCCAATACTGAGGGTGGTTTCTGAACTTGTGACCTTTTCATCCATCCATCCATTTTCTAAGCCGCTTCTCCGTCAGGGTCACGGGGGGGTGCTGGAGCCTATCCCAGTGGTCATCGGGCGGAAGGCAGGATACACCCTGGACGGGTCGCCAGTCCATCACAGGGCAGACAGACAGTCACTCACACACTCACACCCAGGGTCAATTTAGCATCTCCAATCGACCTGACTGCATGTCTTTGGACTGTGGGAGGAAACCGGAGAACCCGGAGGAACCCCACGCAGACACGGGGAGAACATGCAAACTCCACACTCCTGGTCACCTGGCAGGGGAATCGAACCCAGGCCCTCCTCGCTGTGAGGCGACAGCGCTACCCACCGCACCATCGTGCCACCTGTTCATATTATATTATTCTAATTATTAGTTGTATCCTAATGCACCTTAGCCAATCAGCTGCGTGTAAATGAGGGGGGTGGAGTCTACATAAGCCCATTTTACTAGAAGGCTTAGATTTATGACTGGACTAATTTCATGGTTGTTCCATGAATGGGTGTGTTGACTGGCACATTCCTAAAGAAAAGGGTTCTTCAAGGGTTCTTTAGTAAAGATACTGTTCTATAAAGAGCTAAGAACACTTAGAACCATTTGCACACTCATGGTAAAATGGTTCTTCAGAGTGATGGAGAGAATGTGTTGCATGTGGTTCTATATAGAACCTTTTAAAAATGCTTCTATATAGCACCAAAAACATCATAACAGAAGAACCGTTTTGGTGCTATATAGAACACAGTCTCCATAAATGTGAAGAAGGCTTTCCCCATAGAAAGAATCATTTAAGCATGCAAAGGGTTATTTGAGTGTTCATGGTTCTTTATAGATCATTATCTTTACTAAAGAACCCTAGAACAACCATTTCATCATGCAAAGGGCTACTTGACTGTTCATGGTTCTGGTTGATGCAGAATACAAATATTAACTATTGGTTCTATATGGCACCAAAAAGGGTTCTGCTATTGGTACAAGCTTGACACTATAACAGCAGAAAAAGGAGGTTCTACAGAGAACCACATACAACCATCAATCTGAGAAGCACTTTCACCATGCAGAGAACCATGCAAGTACGCAAAATGGTTCTTTGAGTGTTCAAGGTTCTATATAGAGCCACTGTCTTTACTAAAGAGCCCTTGAAGAACCATTTTAAGAGTGCAGCTGTAAGCTTGAATGTGCCTGTTAGCAGAAGTTGAGGTGCTGATCATGTATGATGCAGTACTGTCTATAAACCTGGAGTAAAGGTGGCGGTTCTCATCTATGCAGTGTTTACATTATGAATACGCAGCTCTAGAGCTAAAACTAAAGAACCAAACAGACACTGAACATGTTCTGCCTGGTCAATACCATCTGGGGTAAAAGAGGAGAACTGTACCTTAGCTTGCCCACTGAACTGTTCCTTTAAATACGGACTAAGGAGTTAAACTAATCTGACCGACTGAGACTTCATGCTCCCGAATCACGATTTTATGGATTTTGGACTTGGTGACCACAGGATCATCCTGTGACTTCATAAAGAGGCGACGTGGCCTTTTTATTTTTCCTTTCTCCATAGGACGAAGCCTCGGCGGAGGAACCCGTTGCCAGAACTTTTAACACAGTCACATGCACAGTATTAACATGATTACTCCACAGGCTTAGTCCTTTTGTAGCAGCTGAGACAGATGTAGGTTAAGACCCGCCATTCATCCTCTTCTCTGGCCTAATCGGAGTCTGAGACTATAGAGAATGGAGGGAAGAGGAAAGGAGGGGTGGCACGGAGGAGAAAATACCTTTATCTGGCCTGCACAGACGAACCGTAACTGTATAGGGAGAGTTAAAGATTAGAGCTAGATTATAACGTAGTCCATTGAGTGCTTGTAGTTAAAGAAAAGCATGTGTGTGACTGGGAATGGGTTCCTTTTGGAAAGCTGGAGAAAGAGCTTCAGTTAGATAGATGTTGGCGCGGGTGTACGAGGCGCATGGACGAGCCAAATGAGCTGAGAAATTCAGACGTATCCGAGAAGCTGCGGCGTGCTCTAAGGGTTTATCAGTATGTTGTTCAGTTCTCCTTTGAACTTTTACGCAAAATAAAAGTATTTTGCGCTTCAGGTCTTCACTGAACTCTTAAAGTTCTTCAAGGGTTCTTTAGTAAAGACTATGGATCTATATGGATCCATGAACACTCAAGGAGCCATAAGGTTCTCTGCATGCTAATACGGTTCTTCAGATCGATGGAGAATTTGTTATATTTGGTTCTATGTAGCCCTGCAATAGGCTGGCAACCTGTCCAGGGTGTATCCTGCATTTCGCCCAATGACAGCTGGGATGGGCTCCAGCACCCCTGCCACCCAGAAGGAGAAGCGGCTTAGAAGATACATATATATATATATATATATATATATAGATACATATATATATATATATATATATATATATATATATATATATATATATATATATATATATATATATATGTGTGTGTGTGTGTGTGTGTGTGTGTGTGTGTGTTTCTATATAGCACCAAAAAGATCAAGCTTGTATTAATAGCAGACTTTTTTGGTGCTATATAGAACCATATACAACACATTTCCCATCAATCTGAAGAACCGTTTCACTGTGAAAAGAAGTTTATTTCTAAAGCTTTTTTTACAACAGGCATCTTCACAAAGCAGCTATACAGAAAAATCTGGGTCCGAGCCCCCATGAGCATAGAGCCCCCCCCCCCCCCCCCGAGCCCCCAAGGGCGATAGTGGTAAGGAAAAACTTCCTAA
>NC_051229.1:37715598-37738098 GCF_015220715.1 Pygocentrus nattereri
TTTAAACACCTCAGTGTCACTGCTGGACTGAGACAAATACTTGTGCCCAATAGTCTGGCTTTAAAAGTGGTGTGTTCAATAAATCCCAAAATGCAGAGAAACTCCTACAGGACCTGCTCAATAATGGCTCCTTAATGGCTCAACTTGGATGGGAACTAAACCACTCACTGCTGCACTCTCACTTTCAGCACTCACAAAAAAGGAAACCAAGGATTATTCTGTCTATTGGTTTTCAATGAACCACACGTCACATTTAAAATGAGTGCTGGAATGACTTTGTGCAGAAGAAACAAAGCCTGTGGTTGGAGCCAGTGGGTCTGTAGGGCTTTTGGTGCCAAAATAGAAGAGTGGGGGTTTAGCTGCACCTGAGATAAAAACAACAGAATTAGACATAACAACTGAGGCCTTCCTGAAATAGCACCCTGATTTCAGCCTTGGCTCTGGAACTGTGGAGGTCTCAGTGGACCCCAAATGGTGTCAGTTGCAGTCCAGGTGGTCTGCGCCTTTCATTAAGCAGCACCAAAAGCCACTGCAGGAGGCTTAAAGCTCCGTAAAAGCCCTGCTGAAATGCCACAGATGTTATCAGGTTAACCGTAAAGGCCACTCTGATGTGGCTGCTGATGTGGGATTATAAGGGAGTTCTATTGGATAGTGGTGCTGAAATGTGATGGCTTCATTGTATAACTGTACCATGTGCTGTATTAGCTGATTCCCAGGCTGCAGCCTGACCGATACTAGAAGTGTTTCTGCGGTCAGAGGTGTCGGGTCAGGTGTTTTCAGACCACGTCACACACCCAGACTTAAAACGAAGGTCTAGCTCGATGTTTAGGCCTCAAATGATCTCAAAATCAACATCATACTGATGACGATAGGGCGACAATAGTGGATAACTCACTCAGAAGACGCTCCTTCACCAAGTTTACGAGTTCTCTCTCAATCGTCAGATTCATTCTCTCGATAAAGAGGGCTGAATCACAGGCTACACAAATGTTCTGCATGCTGTTACAAACGTCCACCAGAGGTGGCTCCAAATCCCTAAATCTGACATAGTGCAGTTGTAAGTATCTGGTATCAGCAGTTGAAAACAAAAGGCAAAGACTATTAGACACAACTGAAAGCTTAGGTAAATGAGAGGGTCATCACTAAAGTCACTGATTTCACTTAATCTGGGGCTGGAAAACCGGTCTGTTGTGTATTTTGAATGTAAAAGTGCTGCTGGAGTTTTTAAGCACTGTGTCCACTCACTGTCCACTCTATTAGACACTCCTACCTTGTCAGTCCACCTTGTAGATGTAAAGTCAGAGACGACAGCTCATCTGCTGCTGCACAGTTTGTGTTGGTCATCCTCTAGTCCTTCATCAGTGGTCACAGGACACTGCTGGCTGGGTATTTTTGGTTGGTGGACTATTCTCAGTCCAGCAGCGACACGGAGGTGTTTAAAACCTCCTGCAGCACTGCTGTGTCTGATCCACTCAGACCAGCACAACACACACTAACACACCACCACCACGTCAGTGTCACTGCTGAGAATGATCCATCACCCAAATAGTACCTGCTTTGTGAGGGTCCATGGGGGTCCTGACCACTGTAGAACAGGGTAAAAGGGGGCCAACAAAGTATCAGAGAAACAGATGGACAACAGTCTGTGACTGTAGAACTACAAAGTGCACCCATATAGTGGAGCTGATAAAATGAACAATGAGCATAGAATCAAGGAGGTGGTCAGAACGTTTTACCTGATCGGTGTATAATAAAACATAAGGGAGATTTTGAAGCCTGAGGAACAGCTCTCTTCCGCCTTTGTGACGGCTGAGGGTGTCCAGGAGAAATCCTGAACCAAACTCTCCATCAAACCGAGGTTTTAAATAATGCTTTTGCATCTACTGTAAGCCCTTCCGTCCTGCTACAGTGTTCATTTACACGGCCATTCACCTAAACTGTACAGCGCATTCTGGAATGTCCAGGGGAAATTGTGGCCTTTGTGTCATGCTGCTCATGAAACGGTGCCTCCCACAGGATCCACCCCGCAGTGTATCCTCTCAACATTTATCCCATTATGTCATTAGAGCGAGCCTGAGGCGCTCTGCCCACTACGGCCACTGCGCCAGACAAGATAGTCAAGGGAACTGTGTAGAAAAGAGTACCCACACTGCCTAGGAGTACTGTACTCTATACTCTATATAGTACTATATACTATACTCTATACCACTCTATAGTGGCAAGCACATTAAGAGTAAATTAGCTGTTTATTGTTACACTATGTGTTCAAAACTATTCAGAAAGCCCCTTGAATGTGTGATTTCAGCTATCAGCTACTTTAAGGTCACCTATTGCTGATGGAGCTTATATAATCTCCCCACAAAAGCACTGACCAACAGGATGGGACAAACTGGAGCCTAAGCTCACTGTGCCCAATGGCAAGCATGGGCTAGAAGGCAATAAAGCCCCCAGCATTGGGCTGTGGAGCAGTGGAGCTGTGTTCTCTGGAGTTATGGAGCTCCTTTGGGATGAGTTGGAGTGATCCGGAACTGACCATCCAGAATCAGTGCCTGGCATCACTTATGCTCAATCAGATCCTCACAGCAATGTTCCAACATGTAGCACAAATTATTTCTATGAAATGTATAATTCATTTCAAACAAATAGTAATGATGATTCTGTGAATGAAAAATATTAAAATTATACAGCACATGCGATATGACGACCACGGCTTCAAATGCAAAATCCAGACACAACAGTTGCTTTGGATTCAGGGCCGCACCTCATCTTTCGTCACTGTCAGACGTTCCACACGTGCCTGTCTGGGGAACCAGCACAGAACAGCCCCCATCTCAGTGTCATTTTTAACCAAGGATGGAGAGATATGAGGAGAATAAAGGCCGCAGAGCGAGAGCGAGAGAGAGAGAGAGAGAGAGAGAGAGAGACACAGACAGAGAGAGAGAGAGAGAGCGAGAGAGAGAGAGAGAGAGAGACACAGACAGAGAGAGCGAGAGAGAGAGGAGAGAGAGAGCGAGCGAGCGAGCGAGCGAGCGAGCGAGCGAGAGAGAGAGACACAGACAGAGAGAGAGAGAGAGAGGAGAGAGAGAGCGAGCGAGAGAGAGAGCGAGCGAGCGAGCGAGCGAGCGAGAGCAAGAGAGCGAGAGAGCGAGAGAGAGAGCGAGAGAGAGAGCGCGAGAGCGAGAGCGAGCGAGCGCGAGAGAGCGCGAGAGAGCGAGAGAGAGCGAGACACAGACAGAGAGAGAGAGAGAGAGAGAGAGAGAGAGAGAGAGAGAGAGAGAGAGAGAGAGAGAGCGCGAGACACAGAGAGAGAGAGAGAGAGAGAGAGAGAGAGAGAGAGAGAGAGAGAGAGAGAGAGAGAGAGCGCGAGACACAGACAGAGAGAGAGAGAGAGAGAGAGAGAGAGAGAGCGAGACACAGACAGAGAGAGAGAGAGAGAGAGAGAGAGAGAGAGAGAGAGAGAGAGAGAGAGAGAGAGAGAGAGAGAGAGAGAGAGCGCGAGAGGCAGCAACAGAGTGAGTGAGTGAGTGAGTGAGTGAGTGAGTGAGTGAGTGAGTGAGTGAGTGAGTGAGAGAGAGAGAGAGAGAGAGAGAGAGAGAGAGAGAGAGAGAGAGAGAGCGAGACACAGACAGAGAGAGAGAGAGAGAGAGAGAGAGAGAGAGAGAGAGAGAGAGAGAGCGCGAGACACAGACACAGAGAGAGAGAGAGAGAGAGAGAGAGAGAGAGAGAGAGAGAGAGCGCGAGAGGCAGCAACAGAGTGAGTGAGTGAGTGAGTGAGTGAGTGAGTGAGTGAGTGAGTGAGAGAGAGAGAGAGAGAGAGAGAGAGAGAGCGAGACACAGACAGAGAGAGAGAGAGAGAGAGAGAGAGAGAGAGAGAGAGAGAGAGAGAGAGATATGAAACTTGTGGAATCTACTGGATCATAAGATTTTATCACGAAAGCATATCTTACTTTTTATCCTACATACAAGGACAAACACGCTCCTACAAAGAGAAGCTTTTATATTCATACACGTTGCTGCTGTCGTAAGAAAACCTCGTATCACTGACTGTCATTTTTTCAGTTTTGTCATAATTTGAAAGTACCTGTTACACTTTCTATTGCGTGTAAATTTCATGATGAATGGACCAAAAGAAAGAATGGGCCACAGTGACGTGGAAAGACGTCTGGTTCCATTGACTTACATTAAAAGCAAAGTATGTTTTGTCCTTCTCCTGTAAATGTACCATTTTGGAGACAGGAGGTTCACATACTGTACCATTCAAATGCTTAGAACCACTGTTTTCAGTACAATACAACAAATTTCAGTGCAGGTGCAGTCACATCCAAATCAACATCCCCTACAGAGAACACGCCTCCCATTTTAATGCAACCTTGAATTTGAATTTAACACTGCCACAATTTTTATTTTATGTTTTATTAAAATAATTGAAAGTTATTGAAAATATAACAAGCAAATTGTGTACATGTATTATTTATCATTGCAAAAAGCTTTTAAGACTTAAATCTTGTATGTTTGCATAGAAATTGAATGGAAAAAGTGATTTCAAACCCATTAACCCGTCAACAGTGGCCTCATTTAAACCCAAAGTGGGAGCAGCTCTGTTGCCACATACTTTGGGCTACAGTGATGATATCAGTCTCATTTGAAAGATAATATTCATGTTTTTTCCCCCACCAATCAGAGTAACTGTATACATCACTCCCAAAGAGTAACAGAGTCTCGAATGGAGGAGTTTATTCCCTCCCGACTCGTAGTTCTCCAAATTGATCTCTGACTCTTGCCGTGTTATCAGACCATAATGTTTCGGGTGATGGGGTCTCTGTGGAGGTGGAGAGGCTCTGAAGGTGAGGACACACGGATTTGCTAGTGTCAGTGCTGATGCTGCAAATGAGATGATCGTAACTGCTGTGAATAACGGATCATAAAATGTTTCGTGGGAATTGAATCCGGAGATTTCAAGCTTTCTAATGGTGTACTGCTTCCCCGCCTTGCTGGCTGACTTGATGCATAAAAATGATGTTTAATAAATGGAAGTGAACACTTTGACGGACGTGTGCTGACACTGGCGCACACACACACACACACACACGCACACACACACACACACACACACGCACACACACACGCACACACACACGCACACACACCCGCACACACACCCGCACACACACCCACCCACACACCCACCCACACACCCACCCACACACCCACTTTCTTAGTCGCTTCTCCCTCAGGGTCGCGGGGGGTGCTGAAGCCTATCCCAGCGGTCATAAGAAGGCGGCAGGATACACCCTGGACAGGTGACAGTGGTACAGTGATCTAGATGAGGTTAGAGTGCACATCCTATATTCCACACTCTTATGTACACACAGCCAGTATTACAGTGTAACCTGACCTTCAGCAGTAGAACCAGACACAGCCGAAGATGTAGTATGACTATTTAAGTATGAGGCCCGTTTCCTTCAGCAGGAAGGTCGGGTGGCTTTATCCTCCCTGAGGATGTGATTTTACAAGCAGGGAGTTTGGACTGATATCAGTGAACTGATATTGAGCTAATATAACATTACTGCATATACAAAACCGCAGGGTCACTCATTTCATTCCATTTCGTTATACATTGCTTGCTGTCATACCTAAACGCTGTACAGTCGTATGCAAAAGTTTGGGCTCCAAACTCTAAAGCACTAGATAATTATTTAGGGTATCACGATGCTACGTTCTGAGTAAAAATGCTCAAAAGGTTCTAGATATTAAGCAAGTAACTCCTGTGCCGTGTCATTATTTTGGTTCCCTGCTCCCTACATAGAGCAGAGTTTAAATACTGGATCCTGCAGCCCAACTGCGCAAAATAAAGCTAATAAACAATCATTTGGGACTCCGACACATCCAAACCTGATAGAGGATGCACTGTGTGGCTGTAGAGGCTAGAATTTCTAAACGTTAATAGCTAGAACACTATTTAGGGAGTACAGAGCTTGGGTTTGATGCGACTTACAGACATTTGAAGTTTGACAGACATTCAGGTGACATTTTTCGACTTTTATACTGTAGTTTTACAGTAAATCATACCACAAGTGCTTTAATTCAAGCCTGTGATATTAATGATTGAGCTGTTTAGGCTGTTGGCTCTTTTAGCCTGTTAGCCAGCTGACCAGCCCAGTTGTAGTTAAGAATACTGTATAAGCCGTCAGCCCCTCAGTTTAAACAGAAAACGATTATAGATGTGCGTATATTATGCGTATATACACAAACAGTGTGTTCTATACCTTAGTTGCCATAATTGGGACAAATCATGAATAAGTAAACTGAAATAAATAAATAAATAAATAAATAAAGACAAATACATTGAATCAAAGAACATGTTTGTGAGCCAAGCTCTGGCTGAGGCTCCATATGCAGCCACACATGTTCTCCCAACAGTACACATAACTCCAGCAGCGGGGTGGAGGGTGGGGTTCATTCTCTTTAATGCATCTGTGGGTGGAAGCAGCTTAGAGAGTTTGGGATGCAGATAAAAGTGGTAGCACATGGCCTGATCTCTGTTGTGAAGCTTAGCGAGGACAGATCCAGCCCACAGAGCGCACACGCATGCGCCGACGCCTCCACTGCACAGACACAGCACGGCTGCACAGATGCCAAGATAAGAAGACTAAAAGCTCACTGGCATTCTAAAACACAATTACTGACACAAACGCCTGGAAACGCAACCTTAGGGATCGAGTTTCATTGGCTCTGCAAAGACAGGACATTACAGTGCAGTGGAATCAACTGGATTATGGCAGCAGTGACGGCCTAGAGAAGCCCTGTCTTGTCATTTCAAGAAGATATTGAGCCAAATAAAGGTAAAAAAGGGTGAGCGATGGTGAAGTGCTACTTCGGGTTTCCTAAAGAAAGATGTTTATAAAGAGATGTGAGCATGAAAAACCTATAAAAGGTCACATAATGTAAAAGATTCTATGCTGTATTAAAACTGTTGTTTACATTATGTAGAGGTTCTTCAAACTTAACATTATTTTTACGCCGACACATTTTATTTAAAGAATCACCTAGTGAAAGTTTTTTTAAGGTTCCTCACAGGCCGAGGGCTCCTGTCAGCATCTTTATTTTTATGAGTGTGTAGAACTGCAGTAAAACTACTATCACGCCTGTGTCAAACACAAGGCCCGCAGGCCGAGTAAGGCCCGCCACACAATCCGATTCGGCCCGCAAAGGTATTTTCATTTTCTATTAGCGCCTTTAACAATGGGCTGCACTACAGTCTCCAGCATGCACTGCAACGTAACGTATTCCAACTCTCCCACCCCAACAGCAGTCGCCGGGGCAGCGGTTACACCGCAGTTCTGTACAATTCTACACAATTCCACACAAGTCATGTCACCAAAATGTACCTCAGCTGCGGTTCAATCAACATAAAACACCAAACGTCAGCTCAGCAGCTCAGAAACTGAGCCCAAGTCTTGACCTTGCAGCAAAGGAAGGATGTCAGGGGTCTGTTTCCAGCAAACAGTAAGGTTTTGAAGACTGAGCTCCTGGGGACATTTAAACTTTGAATATTTCAAGTGTCCATGTAATATTTCAAGGTCTGCGACAAGTGCCTGTATTTTTGTTTTAGCATATTTTGAATAAACAATGTATTATTATCATTATTATTATTATTATTAATAGTGGTTAGGTGTCTTGCTCAGTCATGTACAGTCGACGCTTGGGATCGAACCGGCAACCTTCCGGTCACAGGACCAGTTCCATAACCTCCAGCCCAAGACTGCCCCCAATTTGTTTCATTCATTCGTTCATTCATTCATTCATTTCATTCTATATAATAATATATTATTATTATTATTATTATTATTATTATTATCATCATTATTATCATGTTCTATCATTACAGGAACTGAAGTTTTCACCTCTCTGTTCCTCTTTTTGGATCCTTATGATCTAAAATGAAATGCTAAAGCTCAAAAGTGGGAGGTGTGAGCACCAGTGAGTGTGTTTACATGCACTTGAGTAATCAGATAGTGTGGAAACTCCAGGTCTACATGAGTCAGACAGTGATCAAATTCCTGCTTTACAACCAGCCAGTAAACTCACAGAAGAAGACGTGATGTAATCTTAACGCAAAACTTAAAATATCACGAAAAACTGCGGTTTTTTTTTTGAACCAATAATTTTGTGACAATACTTAAACAACTCTAAAACTGGGAACTGCTTTAGATCCACTTAAACCTGAATTATATCCCCTCAAGTCTTCAGAATGAGTTCTCTCAAATGCAGTTTGATGTGTAATTTATTGCAGAGAAACTTACCGACAAGGTCTGCCAGAGAAAATAACCCTCAAACAAAATGGGAGATGAGAAATGAGGAAAGTTTCACCTCCTTTTACCTTCGCCTCTTTTTAAAAGCCATGGAAAAACATATTCCGCACACTATCCGAATCTCACGGCTCATAAATTACTCCTGTTGTATTTATTTTTCCCCCTTCTGTCATCTTGGGCTCTAGACACCTTCATCACTGCACTTGAAAAATGGGTGTTGAGAGCATCACGAGTGATCTTCAGCATCTACAGCGATGCTTCAAAATTCCTCCATAATTCAGATGTAAACAGTCGTTCAAAGGGGTTTGGTTTGAAACAGTTCAGACGTCTTTACAGTGGTGGTGATGGGAACCAGGGGTCGCCATGACGACAACACAGATATAGACACTTTATTTACCATCCAGAACCACCAGAGAACCTACACGAGTCTTCTGAGTTCATATGGAATGTTGATGATGGAAAATATGGAAAAACTGTTTTCTTTGGGGACTATTTTGCCTCACAATGCCCTGCATTTTATGTATCCCTCCACCATGAACAGATTTAAAGGCCAAAATCTCCTCAAAACTACTGTAAACAGCGTCTCAGTCATCAGGCAGTGAATTCATGACCACTTTATGTAATGACTTCCTGTGAGGGAGATTTTAGAGGTGGACGTCTGGTTCCTATCACCACCTGCATTGCTCACAGTGGTAGTGATAGGAATCTGACTCATTTCACACTAAACCACTAAATGACTTTGTTTACATCCTAACCATTTAACAATGCAGAGAATTTTGGAAAAAAAACTGGTGGAATTCCCCTTCAGTACCCCACTGTACTCTTGAGAGCGGTCAGTGGCGAATAATTCTGTGGGGTTAAAGAGGGAACTGAGTGTTGTACATTCTTCAGCTGCTATTGTTTGGGAGGAAAGAAGGGTCGAATTCCTTACAGCGCCGTCTACAAGAGAGCCGTGATGCAAATTTAGCCGTGCTGTTTACCCCAGCTGTCAGTCACTGTGTCTGGCAGCTGCTCCCCAGCTTCTTGCAGAAAGCCCAGAGGGTTACGAGGTCCAGTCCACGGTGATAGATCAGCGGCAGCTTTCCACGGAGCCGATACATCTCCGTCTCGGTGATAGCCAAGCTGTTAGCGTAGATCAACAACCAGTATTTCACATCTGCTGCTAAAATGATCGTCAATTTAAGTGTCCAGACAGTTCTAATGAGTCATTTCAGCTACTTTAAGGTCAGCCATTGCTGACACCGCTTCCATAAACTCTATAGAAAAGCACTGACCATTAGAAATGGACACTCTGGAGCAGCCACACGAGCCTAAGGCCACCATGCCCAATGCCAAGCGTTAAAGCCTCACCAGCATTGGGCTGTGGAGCAGTGGAACTGTGTTCTCTGGAGTGACAGAGCTCCATCCAATACTTTTGGGACCTGACCATCCGACATCAGTACTTGACCTTACTAATGCTCAATCAAATCCTCACAGCAATGTTCCAACATTGGCTGTTACTGCAGCAAACTTCTTATTGTATATAATGTTTGTATATACTGTTTGTTTCAGAAAAAAGACGGGAGAAGCACTGACCAAGGAATCAGACCAAGAACAATCCACTCAGATTTTAAATCTGAAGGAAGACGATGGAATATGACCATAATTTCCACTGTCAGCCTGGCATTTGGAGCATCCATGCCAGTGTACCAACGCGGCTATAAAAACAGAGTCTGGAAGATATAGTAGGTGATTTTTAGTTTTAGCTGAGCAGGGGGATTCAGAGGTGGGCTCGCAAGACACGCAAAGGCTCCATTAAATCAGCGGCCTTGGCTTACAGCCGGTCAATAATAAGACAGTCAAGTCTGAATTGAATTCAGTGGTGTTACTGTGTACAGAGAGACCATCTGAAATACATTTCACTGAATCATCACTCATTGCTTTTCTATATATCTCAGGTCTGTTTACCCTGCATCTCACGGTTATTTCAGGATTTAATTAAGCCCACACTATGCTGACCACTACACAGCACACGAGCGCAAGGTAATTGGAAATTTCCTATCCTGCCATCTCCTGATGTATTACAAGACTTCGTCCCATCTACCCATGGAATCATTCATCGATTTCTTTCCATTCATCCTCATTTCCAGAATACAAGTACATAACCAAGCAATATTACAACGCAATTTCATATGATTGTGTACAGCAAAAATATATTGGTGACCACTTAAGATTATATTTTCCATATATCCATCCATCCATCCATCCATCCATCCATGACCTGGGCAATTACAATATTTATCATTATTGTGATAAATTACCTCACAACATGTCACAGAGTGCTTTTTCTGAATGTATCATGGATATCATCACTTTTTAAAAAGCACTTCCCAACTGCATGTTTGATTACAAAGGAGAGTCTTATTAGTAAAACGTTGAATACAAATAAATGAATTGAAAAAAGTCAGCTTATTTTGTCTGTTTGTGTTTTTATCAGTATCTACTTTTTCTAAACTTATCTTTATAGATACAAATATCTACTTTTATTTACTTTGTTCATATTGATAAGTACAAAGTTAGAAGACAAATCATGGACTTGAGTTAAAGCAGAGACCCCCAAGGTAAAATATTACTCCAGTAAAAGTAGAAGTTCTAAAGTACTAAAGTATTTCCCTTCAAATGTACTTAAGTATAAAGTAAAAGTACTAAAAGAGGAATTCTGGCTCTGATGTCCTGTTATCATTTTTATAACCAGACTGGCTTCATGAACTCATTTCAGGTGAAAGTCCTCCAGCGTCTCTCTTGGTAAACCAGTCTTTTAATAGAACGTCATTAATTAGTGACGCTGACGTCTATTAAAATGATCAGAAGCACAAAACACTGAAGGTAAACAGTTTCCATCAGGGAGAACCGAGTGGCTCTGAAATCACTTTTTACACACAAGCAAAGTTTCAGTTTCAGATTTATTTACAACTTAGTTCCAAGTTTAAGTTGAATAAAAACTGGCTTTAAACTCAGGATCACAGATGAGCTCCTTTACTATGTTGATCTGTAGGCGTCTGTTCATAAACATAAACCAGCCCAAACTCATTTACTATAAAATGAAATGGTGTTTGTAGAAATTCAGAAAAAAGCCGCGTCAGTCTCGACTGCATATGTGGACATATTTCTATATTGAGCTCTATTTACACAAAGTTAGGTTAGTTCATCATTTATGTTGAACAGACTCTCCCAAAGTTTTACGCTGCTGCGCTGACGTTGAACCGCGTGCTGCACTGGGTCAGTATGACCAACAGGTCAAAACCAGCTCTAAACAAAGTGACCGCTGGGCCCTGATTGGTGCTCTGGCTTTGCGCTTCTTTCGTTTTGACATGTTACGTTTTTATACACACAGAAACCAAAAGGAACGACAGATTTCTCAAAATGTAGGAGGAAAAAGTCGGATATTAGACTCTGAAATGTAGTGGAGCGAAAGGAAAAAGTCCCAAATGGAAAAACTTCAGTACAGATACCAAAAAAACTACTTAAGTACAGAAACAAATTACATTTACTTCGCTTCTGTCCACCACTGTGTCTGTATTTGGATAAATGCACTGTAAATATATAGAATAACAAAAACGTGTCCGAACACGTGTTTCACCTTTCTGCTATAATAAACTTTTATACAGGACTGGGCAATATGACACACACACACACACACACACACACACACACACACACACACACACACACAGTGATAAATTGATACGTTCAGAAAAGCATATTCTATTGTGACCTAATTTATCACTGTGTAAATTGTCACAATACAATATACTTTTCTGAACGTATCATGCATGTTGTCAGTACCAACTGCATGTTTCATCATAAAGAGAGCAAAATTAGTCCCATTAATCTGGATTTAGATATCAAATAACGAATAGAAATATTTGTTTTCACAGTTTTTGATAGTATTCTTTAAAATGTCATGTGACATTTCTGAAAACATGCAAACCCAACGTCTGATCCAAATCTCATTGACAGTGCAAACATTAATAAGCATACGTGTTGCTCACCATTAGCTTCACATACTTAAACAATCCTCCATGAGCTTTATGCTGTTCTATAAGGTTCAGCAGATCCTATAAATAAAAGGCTACCTGCTTCCTCTCTATAGGACCTCCTTCTACAGGCATCACCACCTGTGACATCAACACACCATCTGCCCATCTACAGGCGCCCTTACTGTCTTTGACGTTATCTGTCAAACATTAGTAGCCAAGTACATTCGATTCAAAACGCCAGCCCAACATGATACTTCACTGGGCTGCTCACACTCAGCTTCGCTTCCAGACAGACAGACAGACAGACAGACACGTCTCTAATTCAGCAATACATCTCTGATTGCACCACACAGCCCACTAGCGTAGCTGCTGGCGGACACCATGCTCCACTTACCATGCTGCAGACCGCTGATACACACACTCACACTCCACCAGCAGCGGCGAAAACGACCTCAGGGCAGAGAAACACACACACACACACACACACACACACACACACACACACACACATGCACGCACAGGGAGAACCTGACTCAGCTTACACAGCATACAGATAGCCAGCAGACAGAGGTAGAGGTAGAGATAGAAAAATAGAGAGAGTGAAGCGTTGAATGCCTGTGATCTCAGAGAAAAGAGGAGGGGGAGGGCAGACAGACAATCTTGCCCCTGTACAATAGACTTCAGGAAATACCAGCAGGAGCTGGGAATAAATGAGAGGCAGAAAGGAGGATAAGGAAGGAGTGGATGAAGCTCTTTAGGAGGGGTCTTTGAGAGCAGACCAGAACCCAGCAGGAAAATCTGGCTCGCAGATCTGCAGGATGTGCCAAGTTTATGTCGTCAGAGCTTACGGATGGATAGCTTTGGATACATTTTTTCAACTTAAAAAGGCTTTGGCAAAATGAGGAGGAAATGGGAACAGCGTTACATCCTCTGGTGCAGATAAGTATAGTACAAGCTAAAGTTCTAATATAATTCTGCGAAATCTTCCACCTTATTCCTAAAACGTAGCAAACCAGCAAAGTCAGCTTTGGTATCTGCTTCGGTAGCACTATGAGGTTGGAAACCTGAGCGCTGTGAAATTCTTGGACACTCCTTCAGTGCCGTGATTTTTCACTAAATCCGGTGGGTAGCTGTGCTCATGATGCAGGGGGATCGGTCTCTTCAGATTTGGTGCCGGTGCCTAAACAGGTCATCGAAAAGTGCACCTTTCTGAAACTGATCCCACACAGAGGGCAACCTGAACACAAAGAAGTGGTCTGATTGGATAAAAATGGACAAAAGAACATCACATAACTAAAACCAACCCTCAGGCATGCAGTCAGAACCATGCACCACTGCTGGTTCTAAGCTTCCACGACCGCTTAGCCGTATCAACCTCCAACCATCGTCCCTCTTCAAAAGTGAAGAAGGTTTGGTGGTGGAGGTGTATATGTTTGACTTTCCCACCCAAACCATCACTTTAAGCTTGTACAGACAAATATGGCAGCCCAGAATGAGGTTCCTTGAGATTCTGGCCAACACTTCTTCTAGATCAATCTCACCATTTTGCTTCTGAGGCCTCCAGACTGGCAGGAGGTTCCACTCTCATCTAGTTCGTTTAAGTGTGAAGTGCTGATGTTAAGCGGAGGTCAGACTCGTCCAGTCGAGTATGATGGCGTTAATTCAACCAGGAAATGCCTTAATCATGCGTACAGCTAAGCGTCCTCAGGGAGAGGAGCCCATTACCAGCCTGGCCATCTTCAATCATCTTGTGGAAAACCTCAGAGCTGTTTCATGCTGTGAGCAGTGTTAAGCGGTCACTGAGGGCCCCAAGTAGAGCTGGGCGATACAGAAAACATAATATTGTGATACTTCAAGACTTATGTTTTTATTTTTCCAGATATCTGATCAGTTTGAACATAAGAAATAAGAACCAGCAGTGCTACACTTATTTATAAATAAATAAACGAATAAACAAACAAACAAATAAACAACAACAACAACAAACACACCATCTCAATCTGAGAACGCAGTCATTTTTATTCAGTGTTTAACACTAAATCCAGTTAAACAAGTCTCTTTATAATGAAACATGTAGGTGGTCAGTGTCTACAGGAACTGATGACATACATGATACATTCATAAAAGAATTATGTATTTTATTGAAAATTTATCACAATAACAACATATATTGTCAAATTGCCCAGCCCTAGCCCCCCCTCCCAATGATTACTTCACTTACAGAAAAGGAATGTCTATTATTACTATTATAATTCAATTCATTTATATTCAGTTTAGCTGTTTATTAAATGAGTCAGTTTCCTTTCACTTTTCTCTCATATTTTATTTTCCGCTTATAATATTTGTGAGGAGTGTGTGCACCCAAACCAGCTATAATCCATTTCTACTTAAAGATTTTCCAACTTCTCTTCATCCCTTAGAATTAAACAGGCTGCTTTCGTTCTTGTGACTTTAATGGCTGCATGCTTTATTGTAATAATGCATGCTGGGTATTGTAGTGAGAGATTATTTATGTACGAAACATGGCAACAAGATCATGAATTCTCGCAAAGCGATGAGAGTGACTTGACACGAAACACTGCATTACCAAAAAACATTAAAAAAGTTCTTTCAGAACGCCACTTTACCTGTTTTACCTGTTCTTTTTCTGTGAAAAAAGTCTACAAGTTTACTTTTTTACTAATTTTTAACTAATATAATCACACAAATCATAACCATGATGCTCACTGAATTCAAACGAAATATTTAAAGCAAATATTTTCTTAATAACAGTTATTTCAAGGATGTCCAATCTTCACCAGCATTGTGGCTGCATGTTTTCATTTTTTTGTTTTGTTTACCAGTTTTTTGTTTTGTTTACCAGTTTTGGGTGTAAACAAAAGGGTTAAAATCTAAAAATCCAACATCGTCCAATCAGGATTGTTCTCTCTGTGGTATCTAGGCAGATTCAGCCAAGTGAGCTCTCCCATTGGTTGGGGCTTCAGGAGCTGGACTGAAGGCCTTACACCTTAGATTAACTACCAGCATAATTAGAAGGAGACAGACGAACCAACTAAACATGCTTTGATTTACAAAAAGAGCAATTAAGAGAAATAAAAATAAGTTGTACTATAAGCAATGTTCCGGTTAGTTGTTAGGAATGGAGAACAGCAGCGGCAGCTCTGATAGAACTCTCTACTGAAAGGGCCACTGTAAAACTAATACATGCAGGCTCAGATACATGATAATGTCTAACAAGCTTCAGATAATATATATATATATATATATATATATATATATATATATATATATATATATAAATATTTAATATATAGTATATATTTCAAGCCTGAAATGTACATGTTTAATTCAGAAAGGCCAAAAAAATCTAGTTAGCTTAGAACCAACATCCTATAGGGCTGCCGGCAAAAAATAGCATTATTTTTTTCCTTGCTTTTGACAGAGTTTTGACATTTAAGGCCTAATTTGAAGACCTAGCTCCACTATAATAGTCACAGTTCACCACTGGAAACCTGTAAATATAATTTTTGTCCAGTATTTATTTAATGGATGTTGTTAAAGTTTACTAATATAAACCTGGCAGCCAATGGCGCCATCACCAAGAAGACACACGAACAGCCAGCAGGGAACCTGACCTTCTGCAGGATCACACGCTGAGTGACATTTCGACAGTACTGGAGTCACACCGCGTAACCACTAGGGACACCAATATAGGTCAGATGGCGGTCTCAATACAAGAGCATATTTAGCAGATATATGGAATATTAAGATTTATCTAGGACGAGGGTTTAAAGCGCGATCCTTTCTGTGCTGAGGAGTCACGTTTTTAGGCAGGCCCTGTTTTTTCATGACACAGACTGTGTTATATATATATATATATATATATATATATATATATATATATATATATATATATATATAACGTCTTCAGGTTTCTTCACTAATAGTAAAGTAATGGAAGCTTATAGCTCACCAATTAGCATGCTGCTAAAAGCATTTGCATCAATCCAAAAGAGAATTCCACTGAATTTTCAAAATTTCCACATAGATAAGTAGGTAAGATCCCACTTATTTCTGGGCTGGAGGTTAGGGAAACAGCCTTGCGACCGGAAGGTCACTGGTTTGATCCCCTGAGCAGACAATATGTGTTTGAAGTGTCCGTAAGCAAGACACCTAACCCCCAACTGCACCACAGGCGCTGCAGATAGGGCTGCCCACCACTCGGGGCAAGTGTGCTCACTGCCCCCTAATGTGTATGTGGTGTTTCACTTCACAGATGGATTAAATGTGGTGGTGAAATATCCCCGTTGTGGAACTAATAAGGGTCACTATTCAGAGTGGTCTGGTGTGAAACGCTCTGTTCTAGAGAAACTTAGAGTCAGAATTGTTCACAGTGGTGGTGATAGGAACCAGACGTCCACCTCTAAAAGTTCCCTCACAGCAAGTTCCTACACGAAATGGTTATGAATTCACTGCCTGATGTCTGAGACGCTGTTTTATGATAGTATTGAGATGTGCTTTTTTTTTTTTTAACCAAAAATCAACATATTCCTTCATGATGGAGGGATACACGCTGACCAAAAGGTCTGCAAAGAAAACCCAGATCTCAGATTTTCCACTATTTTCCCATCACAAACATTCCTTACAAAAAGTCAGAAGACACATGCAGGTTCACTGGTGGTCCACATCAGTAATTTTCTCTGCTATAAACGATTTCACAGGAGAGCACTCTGAATGACCTTGAATCTCTACCACTAAATTACGCAAACATTTTGAAAAATCTGTGAAATTCCCCTTTAAGCAGCCCCAGTGCGTGCTCTACAATGTCTGAATGACAGGGAGTTAATCCAAAGTAAGAGTTAATCCAGAGTTCTGAGCAGTACAACAGTGCAGTGTTTTGCTCTGCCAGCAGATCCCAGAGTGCCAGGAGATCAGGGGCTGTCATGGTAACCTTTATCCGGATGCTTAATTGACCAAGAAAGGCCTGAGGCATTGCGTCCGGCACAAAGTGAAGTTCATCACCACAGTGCGAACGAAGATCTGACAGAGCCCGACTGACATCAAATGACACAGTGATGTCTTACCACAGAAAAAGATTCCAGCAATAGTTGTTTATGTTAATTTCTGCACATTTCTGAGGCGAAGAAACAAGTTATGCTGGTTCAAGAGGACAAGCCGGCGTGGTATCACATGGTAACTGCAGTCTGTCTGAACCTTCGAGACTCGCTCCAGTCGAAAACAAAGTAAAACACAAGAATGACTGAATAAATAAATAAATAAATAAATAAATAAATAAATGCTTTTTGTTCTCTACTTAAAAAAAAACACTGGCTAGACAGGAACTTTCTACTTGAGCTCATGAACAGCCCAATTTCCTTCCCATCAGCAACAATAGTGAAAGGCTTTTATTTGCAGAGCGCACTCCTTCGGAGGCTGTCAGGTGGGATCAAGTGCTGGTCCTTCAAGCCTGAGGGCAGAACCGCCACTACAGAAGAGAACAGGACTGAGAGCCACACACACTCGGGCACATGTAAAAGGGCACGGATTAAAATATTTCAGCAGGGAACAGAAAACATTCCGATACAGTCAGCCAGGACATGTCTGGCGTCCAAATTTTGTTGCTTTAGTTTAGTGCTGGAGCTACAAGGCTGCGGTTGCTAACAACGGTATATGAAACTGCGTGTTTGGGTCCTGAATTTCAGTTTCAGTCAAGATTTCTTCCTTTCAGTGCACAACTAGAAGCGAAAAGGTCACCCAATTTTTTTCTGTAAGCATAGTACTGTGCAAAAGTCTCGTAAAATACATCAAATACATACACTTCTCCCCACTCTTCTACTTTGGGCTCTACGCATTTCCATATTAGCACTTAAAAAAAGGGTGTGATCACCTGCAGCGTCTACATCAAGGCTTCTCCATAACTCAGTGTGTGAGATGCATAGAGTCATTCAGAGCGGTTTGGTGTGAAGTGGTTCAGACGTCTTTACAGTGGTGGTGATAGGAACCGGGGGTCGCCATGACTACAACACAGACAGACATTTTATTTACTATCCAGAACCACCAGTGAACCTACACGAGTCTTCTGAGTTTATATGGAATGTTGATGATGTGAAAATAGTAATAAATCTGAAATAATAACTTTTCTTTTGAGGGCTATTTTACCTCACAACATCCTGCATATATCCCTCCACCATGAATGGAAGTTTTTAGGCCATAATCTTCTCAAAACAGAGTTTTAGACATCAGGCAGTGAATTCATAACCATGTCCTGTAGGAACTTTCTGTGAGGGAGCTGTTAGAGGTGGACGTCTAGTTCCCATCACCACCACTGTGAACAGTTCTGACTCTAAAATTTTAGATTTTGTCTCACTTAAATATGCAGAAATGTTGAAAAAGGACTAGAAATACCCTTGAAAAAAAATTTAACCAGGACCGACGCAAAGACCCTGAGACGGTGATGCAGAGACCCTGAGACGGTGATGCAGAGACCCTGAGACGGCGTAAACTGGACATTAAAGTTCTTGTCTGCTAAATTTCCTTCAGGACCAGTCAAGTACCTATCTATCCATCTATCTATCCATCCATACATTCTTCTCGGCAAGTGCTCTGAACAGTGGAATTGCAGAGGCAGCCTCAGTGTGAATTCTCAGGCTAGCGCTGATTATAGTCCAGGAGGTTCAGACATACAGTATTCTGGCCAGCCCAGCATAGTGAATACAATAGTCTACTCCCTGCTCCAAATCTGCTCCAGATGCTACCTCCCATCATTGGGCTCTCTTCCACAAAGCCTTTGAAAGGTACAACTTCTGGTATCCCACACATGCAGCCAACATGGCTAAAAACAGCTGCAAAACCATGGCTAAAAACGAAGATACCTCACAGTTACACTTAAAACAACAGTTCAGCCACAAATTACATTCACATACATCCTACTCCAAATGTAATCCATCAGCCAAGACAGAGTTTTGCTACGAAGCTAATGAGTTATCTTGGGATGCTGCACAGTGCTTTTTAATGTCTTTCAGCAGTGCCCCCTAGTGGCCATGCCACAGATGATATTTTTAACTCTGTGTGTGAAATGTTGTTGAGCTGCTGGCGAGCAATGAGGGGTGAAAGTGCATGAGTGATTCCACACCTCTCCACAAAGACACCTGTGCCAGGATAAAACTGACAACCGCAGCTCGCTGCACATCAAGAAACCTGTACAGCTCACACAATAAACACACAGCAGTTAAACACAATAACACTTTTTAAATGCTGACTCACTCGCTCACCTACGAAGACCAAAACGAAAACAGACAAATGAACATAAATCAAATAAAACTGTTCAAATTTAGAACTTTGCTTTTAAATCTTCTGCAGTCGTGACCCAGAGATGTCTCCATATTCCTGCTGATGCCTTGTAAAACAAACAAACAAACAAACAGCATTTAAACACAAAAAAAAAAAACAATTATTTTCATAAACACTCACTCGCCTGCGAAGATCAAAATCCAGCTCATGTTCGGTTACGTAACTCATACACATTTCGATACTCTAATATTTTGAGCATTTTATCCTACAGCATTTACACACCGCTCTACCAGATTAGTTCAATCACCGGGCCCTGGATTATTTAGGATTATGTTCAGATCTATTTAAATCCAAGGCATCAACAGAGACTGTAATAAGGTAAACATGTACAAAATCATCATTTATAGCACTTTCTACTGGGTGGAGTTTTTTTCTTGCATTTTTTTCCAATCTAGATTTAGCATAAGTTTGATATTTAAATTAAAAACATGTCACTACAGAAACATCAGGTTTTAGTCTTATTTTAGCCTTGCCCTGTATTTTAGAGCAGGGAGTAAAGCTGCATCCCTGTCCCTTGTGGCCACAAGCAGTTAAGCAGTTAGATCCCATTGGTTTGAAGTAAATGTGTCTTTTCAAAAAAGTCTGAAAGTCAGTGTGGAACATTGAGACTTGTCACATTTTCTGCACTTTTTAGTGTTTTAATGAAAAATATGATGATTTTATGTGTGACTGATGTCCAACAAACACAGCTTTGAACATGTACTGGCTGCACTTTTTGAGCTCAAAATGAAATTAATCAAACATTTGGTGGTGGTACTACCACCGCTACGATTACCACCACCACCACCACCACCACCACCACCACTACAAACACCACTACCACCACAACCAACAACTACCAACCACAACGACAACAACCACAACAACATTGCATGCACCAAAATAAGTATTGCTCATACACATTATTTAGAGTCTGAGTTAATAGGCTATGCTGAACAGATCTTGAGCAGTTCTGATTTCCAACTACAGCAGAACTCAGTCAGTAATGTTGAGGATAATCCAGGTCATGTGCTCCATTTGAGTTCACAAATGATGCCAGTGGGCCCAGCAAAGGCCTCCCCTCAGCAGGATTCGATAAACTATACCAATGTTCTGATAACTGGATGTGGGGAGAAAATAGTCCAGCTGCATTATTAAGCAATTCAGTTTTAGACTTACTTTTTAAAACCCACCAAAATCATCACAAACCACTTTTCCCCTGTCCAATCCAACCAAAATCCACCCAAATTGGTGGAAAACTGGCCAATCCGGCAACGCTTGCTTTATCTATCCTTCCATACATGTCCTGTAGTCTCCGAGTGGCACAGTGTTGCTCAACATGCAGCTAAAACAAAGCACCACCAAAATCCCCTCTGAAAGAGCGAACACTATAATACGGCTTTGTGCTCACAAAAGACTACAGTTCACCATCAGGCTCTGCCAAGAGCTCTTCTGGGAAAATTCCGGGGTTCCTGCTCAGAAACGAGAGTGACCACAGCTCTCTGCGAGGCCAGAACCCTGAGAAACATCAACAGAAGACACTCAGCCAGACCCTTTAACATGTTGTTGTACAACTTGAACTTCCTGTATGGTTAACATACATAAATATCTTTTGTTTTGAGTCGGTCACAGAGCTGCAAGCTCCTCAGTTGCATGAAAAAAAACTCCTGCCAATGGGGTCACGTGAGCTTGCGCTTGGCTTAGGAATGTGTGTGGTTGACATCCCATTGTCTTTGCCCGTTTATGGAGCAAACATAACTCTATAAACATTCATTTATGTGTCATAACTCTTGCAGCATCCACTGCCACGATACAGAAAGAAGCATGGAGTTCGCAGGCCTCAACCAGCACAATCATGATCTGAAACCTGATCAAAAAACACCAGTGGATTTCCATTTTGTCATTAGATGAACCTGAGAAGCAACTGCTTAGGAGTGGCAAGCGATTTCAAAATCATGCACTGGAGCAGCCTCTGATCCCTTAACAGCATCATTACTATAAATTATTTAACTCACTGTAATAAGGGACTCAGTAAAGCTGCCAAGATCTTTGACAGATTACAGTCTGGTCATTTCGGTTGCTTTGCCAAAGTACATTATACACTATATTTCCAAAAGTATTCAGTCACCCATCCAAATCATCGAATACAGGTGTTCCAATCACTTCCATGGCCACAGGTGTATAAAACCAAGCCCCTAGGCCTGCAGACTGCTTCTACAAACATTAGTGAAGCTCATGTCATTCATTGAGGACTCACTTGTGGGCGCCCTCTGCCGTTCAGCAGGCCTGTTTTTATTTAACGGGAGGAATAGGAAGTGGCCAGGCTCCTCATAAACCAGCTATGACGCAACCATGGCTGAAGCTCTTGGTAAGCAACCATCATCACCACCGCTACCCGCTCCCACCAGGAAACCATGTTCGGCAACAAAGAAACAAAGTGACATGAACAGAAGCAGAACATTAGTTAGCAGTGGCACTGCTTTCCACCGCTGGAGCTCTCGGCAAGTAAAGGAATGAAGTTTGATGCTGAACCCGCAACTTTTCTTCTAGACTGGTAAGAAGTGAAGAGGGAGGAGAGGGGACTGTGCACTTCCTTGTTTCTTCTGCTGGGGTGGATTCTACAACTTTCTGGTTATATGTTGCCCCCTGTTTGTGGAGTGAATGTGACCAGTTGAGTCATCTTACATATTGCTCATTTATTGCTCATGTTTAGTGACGTACCTTTTAAATACAGTTCTCTGAGACTGGCCAAATACAGTGCTTATTTTCTGATAAGGTCAGAATTTGAGATATTTCAGCCTCTAAATCAGTGCAGAAGAGGCAAAATGATGGTCGACAGC
>NC_051229.1:37743098-37765598 GCF_015220715.1 Pygocentrus nattereri
CTGAAAACCTCTTTAATTAAGACAAGTCTGGGTTTAATCAGGCTTTGACCGAGCTTAAACAAACCACAAGCTGGGCATTTAAGCTTCTGTCTACATTACAGCTCATCTTAATCATCTAATCACAGCGGCGCAGCTCAGATTCACTGATGGGTGAATAGGAAAATTCAGGGAAATTTCTGGCCGATTCAGCGTTTGAGATGTAAACAAAAGTTCTCTGGAGTGAACGACATGTAGAGGCGCAGACAGATTTCAGATGCAGGTGATTTGCAGGGTGTGTCTAATTCCCCACCAACTCCTCACAGAGTCAGAACGGCTCACAGTGGGGATGATGGGAACCAGGCGCCTGAAGAGTGTGATGGCTCTGTAAGAGAGCATCGCTGCCTGGGGACAGACGCAGTTTTACGATTACGACGACGACGACGACGACGACGACGACGACGACGACGACGACGACGACGACGACGACGACGACGACAACAACAACAACAACAACAACAACAACAACAACAACAACAACAACAACAACAACAACATTTGCATTTTGTTTTGCATCGTTTTATTGTTTGTATTTTTTTTATACTCGTGCCATTTAATTTTAATCATTAATATCCTCTTTTCTGCTATTGCTTTTATTTTTTGCATTCTTATTGTTTATTTTTGATATTTTTACTTTGTGTTGTGAAGCACTTTGAACTGTATTTTTAATGTATGAAAGGTGCTATAAAGTAAATAAACACTGGCCACTTTATTAAGTAGTAAAAGGTTGGACCCCCTTTTTCCTTCAGAACTGCCTTAATTCTTCGTATCAGACTTTTAACAAGGTGTTGGAAACGTTCCTCAGAGATTCTGGTTGGTTATTTGAGTTCCTGTTGTCTTTCTATCATCTGGAACCAGTCTGCCCATTCTCCTCTGACCTCTCACACCAACAAGGCCTTTTCGTGAACACAACTGACCGCTCACTGGATATTTCCTCTTTTTCGGACCGTTCTCTGTCCCTAGACAGAAACCCTAGAGATGGTTGTGTGTGAAAATCCCAGCAGATCAGCAGTTTCTGAAATACTCAGACCAGCCCGTCTGACACCAACAACCACGCCACGTTCAAAGCCCCTTAAATCCCCTTTCTTCCCCGTTCTGATGCTCGGTCTGCACTTCAGCAAGTCGTCTTGACCGCCTCTACACGCCTAAATGCAGTGAGTTGCGGCCGTGTGATTGGCTGATTAGCTATTTGTGTTAACAAGCGACTGAACATAATAAAAGTGGCTGGCAAGTGTATATTTGCATACATGCATATATTTGCATACATACACACACACACACACACACACACACTTAAAGTCATTTCATCTAGAGGAAGCATCTTTGGCAGATCAACTCGTTCTAAGCTTTACTTCTTTAAAAAGGCTAAATTATCTGCATTATTTTTCAAACCAAGTAAACTAATTTGTCAATGGAATAAGACACTTTCTTCAGGTAAAATTACTTTTAAAAAGTATCTAGAAATAAGGCTAAATAATGTTATAATATGCTTTCATTGATGACATATTTAAAAGTATTACATATATTCACTACATTTAAACTGATTTCACTTGCTAAGACTTTCCTTTTACACTGAGTAAAGAACTGAGTCTCTAAAATGAACCATTTCACACCAATCCACTCTGAAGACTCCGTTTACATCTCAGTGATTGATAGTGGAGAAATTTGGGGATAGTAAAAATAATAATAACCGTATATGTACAGTATCTCACGACTCCACCACTTTACACTATGAACAAGATTTTTAAAACAGAGATTTCAAAATTTTAAGCCCATCACAGTCACTCCTACCTGCACAGCACGGTTCCACATTCTTCACCGGGGTCAGTCTGAAGGCTTCATCTGCTCTATACACTAATATTAGTGCTGCCTGTAGTGCTGCTATATTGGCTCTGCAGGTCAGCAAGCCAGTGTTGGATTATGAATGAACTGAAGAGCCTTGCTTGCACATAAAAGCACAACTGGAATCAAACAGGTCATGAAGTTATGCAAATGATATTTTCCTGCAAGCTACCACCTCATGTGCTTTAATGTCAGCCTGCTGACCTCCCCATAAGCATCTGGAAGCTTTTGGAGGCCCAGCTGAGACCTGTTAAAGGATGAGGGCATTGCATCTTGAACATTCGTCTTGCAACGTCACCCCCAAAGTCTGAATGCAGATGGCCTTCACGTCTAGATGAGGTTCAAATGCTAATCTGACAGGACTGCTCAGTCCAATTGGATGCTGAAAGTATGAGAAAGCAGCGTTTCCCCTCTGTCAGAGAAGACGTACTGCAGTGCAGAGGCAGGCAGTTGTGTGGAAAGAGATTTTTTTTGAAGCAGCAAAATTATGATAACGTTCTAAAAGGGACAAGCACTCATTTTACATAACAACTGTCAAAACCAGTGAGACAGTCAAACAGCTACCAGATGGCATCTGGATTATTCCACCATAGACAGCTTTTGGCTACTCTAGTGCATTCTTAGCTTTGGAGACTTAATCAGTCGTCTATGATTGACAGTTCTTTAATCTTGACCCCCAGCGAACTGCATCCCTTCTCCTCTGACACACCATTCGGTCCAGTGGTTTGCCCCGGGAGTCGCAGGGGGGGCCATGAGAACCAGGCTGGAGGAAATATTTATAGCAAGTGACTTTCTAACAGAGGACTTCACTTCATGAGCGCAAAGGCATTTCCGGGTCACCATCTCCAGAACCGCAGGAGATGGGGGACTCTGGGCTTGCCAGGGCCGATCCGGCCCAGCTGGGACAGGAAGCAGTGCACATCTGGGCCGGGCTCTGCTCGTGTATGTGGAAGAAACCGATCAATCAGAGAGCAGACAGCGGTCCAGTTGTGCGTCGAGCCGAGCCAAGCAAAGTAGCCGGGCTCAAATGGTTCTAGTCTAACACTGCATATTTATGATAACAGCAAAAATGTCAAGCACATCATATCTACAGGCAGCTATATGGGTGGCTCGTGCCATTTCCTACCCATTCAGAAGGAAACAGCTGGTAATGAGCCCAACAACAGTTCTCTCACAGCCAGAGGAGATAGTAAAGTAAAACTACAGTTTACTGTACTAAAGCTCTCCATTACGAGAACCTGAGGTGGTCATTAGTGCCTCTCGTTAGCTACGTCTCCTGAGGTGTCTTCATGTTTTCAGTTCCTCTCCCGCCAAGTGAAAAGGCAGCATCATTAGCAGAGAACTCCAGCATCAAAGCTGAACCATCTATCCAATCGACTTCATAGTAACAGCGCTGTTTTACACTGCTCAAAAAAATAAAGGGAACACTCCAATAACTCATCCTAGATCTGAATGAATGAAATATTCTCATTGAATACTTTGTTCTGTACAAAGTTGAATGTACTGACAACGAAATCACAAAAATCATCAATGGAAATCAAATTTATTCACCAGTGGACTCCTGGATTTGGAGTCACACACAAAATTAAAGTGGAAAAACACACGACAGGCTGATCCAACTTTGATGTAATGTCCTTAAAACAGGTCAAAATGAGGCTCAGTGTTGTGTGTGGCCTCCACGCGCCTGTATGACCTCCCTACAACGCCTGGGCAGCTCCTGATGAGGTGGCGGATGGTCTCCTGAGGGATCTCCTCCCAGACCTGGACTAAAGCATCCGCCAACTCCTGGACAGTCTGTGGTGCAACGTGGCGTTGGTGGATGGAGCGAGACATGATGTTCCAGATGTGCTCAATCGGATTCAGGTCTGGGAAACGGGTGGGCCGGTCCATAGCTTCAATGCCTTCATCTTGCAGGAACTGCAGACACACTCCAGCCACATGAGGTCTAGCATTGTCCTGCATTAGGAGGAACCCAGGGCCAACTGCACCAGCATATGGTCTCACAAGGGGTCTGAGGATCTCATCTCGGTACCTAATGGCAGTCAGGCTACCTCTGGCGAGCACATGGACGGCTGTGCGGCCCTCCAAAGAAATGCCACCCCACACCATTACTGACCCACTGCCAAACTGGTCATGCTGAAGGATGTTGCAGGCAGCAGATCGCTCTCCACGGCGTCTCCAGACTCTGTCACGTCTGTCACATGTGCTCAGTGTGAACCTGCTTTCATCTGTGAAGATCACAGGGCGCCAGTGGCAAGTTTGCCAATCCTGGTGTTCTCTGCCAAATGCCAAGCGTCCTGCACGGTGTTGGGCTGTGAGCACAACCCTCATCTGTGGACGTCGAGCCCTCATACCATCCTCATGGAGCCGGTTTCTAACCGTTTGTGCAGACACATGCACATTTGTGGCCTGCTGGAGGTCATTTTGCAGGGCTCTGGCAGCTCCTCCTGTTCCTCCTTGCACAAAGGCGGAGGTAGCGGTCTTGCTGCTGGGTTGTTGCCCTCCTACGGCCTCTTCCATGTCTCCTGGTGTACTGGCCTGTCTCCTGGTAGCACCTCCAGCCTCTGGACACTACACAGCACTGAACACTGACAGACACAGCAAACCTTCTTGCCACAGCTCGCATTGATATGCCATCCTGGATGAGCCGCACTACCTGAGCCACTTGTGTGTGTTGTAGAGTCCGTCTCCTGCTACCACGAGTGTGAAAACACCACCAACATTCAAAAGTGACCAAAACATCAGCCAGGCTTTAGCTAAGCTCAGTAACACAAATTAATAACTGATCACATTGATTTATCAGTGTGGCATGCGCCCGCAACCTGGGCCCCGACGATGACGGCCGAGAGAGCCGGCAGAAAGGCGGGGCCTGAGCACTCAGCTGAGGTAACTGAGATTAATAACTGATTCATCAGTTTATACAGTTAACTTCAAACATAAATGGATTCCTCTAACTTGTATTCCATTCCATGCCAATCCTGAAGGCAGGTCTCTAATAGACTGGCAACATGATTCAACATGGGCACATCTACAGTGTGCATTGATCCAGCCACTTGCTTCTAGCTCACTTAGTTGATTGTTTTCAGCTTCTTCAAACTACGCCTTCTTAAAACTACGCGTTCTTAAAACTACGCCTTCTTACCTAACGAGACAAAGAGATAGATCATCTCTGATAACCACCAAAGTTTCCCTGCCACATTTCTCAAATGCAAAGAGCCCATTTGCTTGATTAGGCGACAGCACTTCATCGCTGAGTGTAACATCATCTGAAAACCGTTCATGCTTCCATGTCAGAGGACCTATTTTACTGCTCCACTGACCAATAACTCGGACAGAACGGAAGACTATTAAGAAAGTAAAGAAAGAAGTTTAACAGTTTAACAGTTTAACAATATTTTATTGTATTGCACTGTGTTTTGTAGTTTACTTTATTGTTGAATGCACTGTGTATTGTAGTTTATTGTATTGTATTGTATTGCATGGCGCTGCATGGCACAGAGTTCTGTGCTCAACTCGGTTCCTTTTTTCTGGGTATCTTCACTGACTTTTGTATCTAGCAGTACCTGAGCTCAGGTCTGCCTTTTTCTCCAACTTATTGGTAACTAGCAAAGACACTTTCTCTAGATAGACAAAGCGCTTCTTGTGAGTCGCTCTGGATAAGAGTGTCTGCTAAATGCTGTAAATGTAAATGTAACAGGGCAGTGAAACCATGAGGAGGATTTGGGTGTTGTTTCTGAAACAACAGACTGTCACATGGAGGCAGTAAGGGTGGTTCTGCCTCTTCTCGTTTGTATTTAGAAGATCTGGTTTTCCAGGCAAGCCTGTCTGTAAGATGCCAATCACTGGGTGGATCTTTCTGGCGCAACCAGAAAGAGAGATGCGTGTGCTGGAACGCACCATAAATGAAAATGAGGGAAACAGACACCCTGTGGTAAAAAAAACAGAAATGAGAACCTAGCGCTGAGCTAATGGCCTAATAAAGTCCAACTATAGTCGCTGGCTTGCAGCTCTGGTGTTATAGGCCTCAGCTGAAGGAAAGATGTGATTGTGGCTCGAGTGAAAACCACAGTGGAATGCGAGCCACTTGGCACTTTCAGAAGGCCTGGATGAGGGAGATGTCTGACATTTATAGTGGGAACGTGTGCGGTCAGCGTGCAGAGCTAGCTAAAACTGGACAGGAGTGATGTCACCGTTCTTGGGCTGGACGCAGCCGACGTCCGTGCCTTTTCCCCCTTTAGCACGAGGGAGGGAGCCGCAGAGCTGCCCACCACACCCGGCAGTCTGCACAGAAGAGGAGAAAGCCCACAGAAATGTGCTCACAGAGCGCAAACACTGTCACTGGTGAGAATGCGATCTTAGTGAGGGACTGGTGGGGACTCGAGTGAGCGAGTCGCATATTGACTGACGCATGACTCGGACTCGCACTCAACTGAAAGATACGAACCAAGCTGATTCAATTAGGACCACCAGCCTTGAGCTGCTGCACAAATAACATCAACTACAAAAACTTTATAAATAACTTTTTAAACCCTAAACATAGCAATAAATACCATTTCCACTATGCAACATCACACAAATTCAAAAATGGCACGTACTAATAATTATTTCATTGCAGCCGATTAGTTGATCCGTATCCTTGTCTTCTTGGTGTGTTCATTAGTTTTGCCGTACTCTATCCCTTCATCAATGGTCAGCTTCTGGCCATGAACTGTTCACAGTGGCGTTGATAGGAACCAGACGTCCTCTAAAAGCTCCCTCACAGAACGTTCCTACATGAAAAGGTTATGAATTCACTGCCTGATGACTGAGACACTGTTTTATGATAGTTTTGAGAAGATGTTGGCCTTAAAATCCATTCATGGTGGAAGGACGCATAATATGGAAGGCATTGTGAGGAAAAAAGTCTTATTATTTCAGATTTTCCACAATTTTCCCATCATCAACATTCCACAAACTCCGAAGACTTGTGTAGGTTCACTGGTGGTTCTGGATAGTAAATAAAATGTCTGTGTGTGTGTTGTAGTCATGGCAACCCCCGGTTCCTATCACCACCACTGTAAAGACATCTGAACCATTTCGCACCAAACGCCTCTGAATCACTCTGTTTACATCACGTCAAAGGCTGAATGATGCTGAAAATTTGAAAACCTGGTGAAATTCCCCTTCACAAACACACAACCTGTCCAGTAAAACTGGATTATGCCTTCGAGCTGTGACGTGGCAGCACGGAATGTGCTTAAATCGCGGCCTGGTTTCATCACACCCACAGAGCCGCACTCGTCACCCAACAAACTGTTTATCTGCTCTGTTTGGCGACACCTCCACGAGTCCAAACACAGCTGGAGAGCCATGTGACACACAGGGAGTGACACTGATGTGAGAGACAGTGACGCTGGGTGGAAACTGATCTGCTCCTGTGAGCTTAGAGCAGGCTCATTGACGGACTTGCACATCGCCCATCAGAAGAATCCACCTTGGAACAAAAGTGGAGTTTACCAAGAAACACTACGGTGCCACAGATCACTATACAGCATCATCGGTTTAGTTTTAACAGCACTGTAAACACAAAGCTGTGATGGCTGAGACGACCCAACAAACTGCAAACGCAGAAAACACTCATTAAAATGACGACACCCGAACTAATATCACCGTATCATGATTGGAATCAGCTGTAAAGTGTGACTGTAACTATGACGTCAGAACGGCTAACTAGGCCCAACCAAATTAACCACAGACTTGCTGAATGCGAGTCTCTGCAGTCATATCAGCTTCTTCCAGAGTCTTCCAGAAGCATTCCCAGTGTGTTGTGAGTGGCATTCTGAAGTCGTATGTTTTTGTGAGTGTTTGTGAACTGTAGCTCAGGTGTAGTCATGTGGATAGAAGTGTTTTTACCACATTTATGGCATATTTTCAGTCATACTGTGCACTGGGTCTTGTTGGCCACCGCACGAAGCAACTCTACAATACAACATCCACACCCGTCATGGGCTCAAGTTTAAGTTACCAGCCTTGTGACCAGAAGGACGTCGGTTTGATCCCCTGATCAACTGTAAATGACTGAAGTGCCCTTGAACAAGACACCTAACCCCCCAGCTGGTCCCCGGGTGCTGTGGACAGGGCTGCCCACCGCTCCAGGCAAGTGTGCTCACTGCCCCATAGCGTGCATGTATGTGGGTGTTTCACGGCACGAATGGGTAAAATGTGGAGGTCTAATTCCTCAGCATGCAAACACAGTTTGTTGTTGGTTCTAAATTCTTACCAAAGTACAAATGGCTAAATGTTATTAATTCACTACAACCACTAATTGAACCGTGGGAATCTATATATAGTCGTCTCACAGCCATGAGGGTCTGGGTTCGATTCCCCGGCCGGGCAACCAGGGTCATTTCTGTATGGAGTTTGTTCTCCCCATGTCTGCATGGGTTTCCTCCAGGTTCTCCAGTTTTCTCCCACAATCCAAGGACACGCAGTCAGGCCAACTGGACACGCTAAATTGCAGCTAGGTGTGAATGTGTGTGTGAATGTATATGTCTGTCTGTGTGTGTGTGTGTGTGTGTGTGTGTGTGTCAGCCCTGTGATGGACTGGTGACCTGTCCTGCCTTCTGCCCAATGACCGCTGGGATAGGCTCCAGCACTGTACATACATGAAGTATCTATATCAAGTATCTGTCTTGGCACTTTTGAAATTCAGGATCATGTATGGCTCTTTTTATCTAATAATTTTCCATTTTTATTAAACATCACTTTTTAGTTTCCTACTAATTATGAAACCTGTATAGTTCTACAGGACAAGCTTGTTGGAATCAAGTTATCCACTCATCTGCAACCAGGCTGCTTGTACATTATTAAGAACAATGGCCTGTATTGACAAAGCTTCATGGAGCAGCCCTGCAGATTTAGGATCAGCTTCCTTTCTTATTTACTCTGACTTTACTGACTGAAGCAGGTCAGCACTCTCAGCCTGAGAAGGATGACCTCCTTAGTCAAGAAGCAGAGGCAGCGTCTGAGCGAGAAACACTGAGTCGCAGCCGCTCTGAGCACCTGAGCAGTGATGAACAGGCGGATCAGAAATGTGGCATCGTCGTTTTTAAGGAGCAAGAAAAATCGGGTTAAGAACCAAATCCATTTCTGAAGAGCAGGGACCTGAATGAGAGCAAGTCCAAAGGCTACACTCGTGGCATGGGAACATCTAACCCAGAACAGTGGTCTCACTGCAGAGTTCTCCACCAAAGAACCGCAACCAGAACATACCAGACAACTGAATGCGGCCTTACCTCATCATCTGTCCAGCATGAGGGATTGAGGATACCGAGGAAGATCCATCAGAGCAGCAGGAGCCGAGAGAGAGAGAGAGAGAGAGAGAGAGAGACACATTACATAAAAGCATAAACATGTTCCTCTCTTTAAAAGGACAACATCATGGAAAATCAAATCAATCTTTTTTCAACCCTTAGAACCTGAAGCAAAACTGCAGGTAAGTTCTAGCCTTCAGAACGGTTTAATCTACGGACATGATAAACATATCAGACCATTCAGGAGACTCGGCCCAAACTAACATCAGTGACTAATTCGGCTCGAAAAATCCCTTAACATTCCGATATTATTGCTCTGATGTTCTGGCCTTCATTTTCCAACAAAGGGTTAAATCAGATCACTTACAGACTCTGCCCTTACAATCCAGAGTGATTTCATCCACCCGTGACCTTCCATCAGCCAGCAATTCAGCTCCAAAATCAACCAAATCTCACTTGCTGCTGGTAAAATTCTGCTTTTAACCTTCATGTTATAAACAAAGGTTTAAAAAGATGATTGCCACATCAGATCACTCAGCAGACCCTGCCCTGACTAGCTAGAGTGAGAGAAACCAGATCCAACATCCCACAACCCAGAACTACAGCACAAACACACAGCCAGATCACTGTAAAACTCTGCTTTAGCCTTCATATAGAAACAAAAGGGTTAATATAGGGCAGTTTGATGTTGTATGTAAACATTGTTAACATTTAAAAATGCCCGGTTTAGTCAGTAGAGTTCATACAAGAAACATGAAATTTCCTCCCTACTAAATATTCCACAGTCAACTGTCAGTGGGATTATAACAAAGTGAAAGCGACTGGGAACGACAGCAACTCAGCCATGAAGTGGTCGGCCACGTAAAATGACAGAGCGGTCAGCGGATGCTGAGGGGCATAGTGCACAGAGGTCACCAACTTTCTGCAGAGTCAATCACTACAGACCTCCAAACTTCATGTGGCCTTCAGATCAGCTCAAGAACAGCATAGAGAGCTTCATGGAATGGGTTTCCGTGGCCGAGCAGCTGCATCCAAGCCTTACATCACCAAATGCAATGCAAAGCGTGGAATGCAGTGAAGTAAAGCGCCACCACTGGACTCTAGAGCAGTGGAGACGAGTTCTCTGGAGTGACCAATCACGCTTCTCCATCTGGGAATCCGATGGATGAGTCTGGGTTTGGCGGTTGCCAGGAGACGTTACTTGTCTGACTGCATTGTGCCGAGTGTAAAGTTTGGTGGAGGGGGGATCATGGTGTAGGTTTGTTTTCAGGAGTTGGGCTCGGCCCCTTAGTTCCAGTGAAAGGAACTCTTAAAGCTTCAGCACCAAGAGATTTTGGACAATTTCATGCTCCCAACTTTGTGGGAACAGTTTGGGGACGACCCCTTCCTGTTCCAACATGACTGCACACCAGTGCACAAAGCAGGTCCATAAAGACACGGATGAGCGAGTTTGGTGTGGAAGAACTTGACTGGCCTGCACAGAGTCCTGACCTCAACCCCATAGAACACCTTTGGGATGAATTAGAATGGAGACTGTGAGCCAGGCCTTCGCCTCAAACATCAGTGTCCCATAAACGTATTCCTAACCCTTGTGGAAAGCCTTCCCAGAAGAGTTGAAGCTGTTATAGCTGCAAAGGGTGGGCCGACATCATATTAAACCCTATGGATTAAAAATGGGATCTCACTCAATTTCATATGCGTGTGAAGACAGACAAGCCAATCCTTCTGGCAATATAGTGTATATTAAATATGACTTTTTGTTACTTTAAACAGCACAGAATGTCATATGTTCTTCAGAGAAGAAACATAAAATACAGTGAAGATGCAGATATGGGCCCTTTAATACTGACTGCCGAACAAATGATCTTAAACTATAGTGGTTCTTGGCTTCACTTGAGCTTCAGGAGTATAGAAACTGAGGTTCTTAAGCTGTTAGAAAGGTTCCTCACACTTGCACAGCCCTTTTAGAACACACTCCCAGGTTCTTCAAGGAACTTAAGTACTTCTTTACTCATCTTATTTGTGCCTCTTCCTTCATTTCAGGTTTACAGTTTGAAGGAACTGGCTCGTTCCTGAAGGTATTGCGGACAGCTGGACATTCCTGATTTACGTAAATCAGGAACGCCGAATACTGCTGTGTATGGAAGCTCATTCCCAGACATTGTCGGAATTGTTGATTTTGGCCTAAAGACTTCCATTCATGGTGGAGGGATATGTGCAGGGTGTTGTGCAGCAAAAAGTCCCCCAAGAAAATGTATTGTTTCAGATTTTCCACTATTTCCCATCATCAACATTCCATATAAACTCAGAAGACTCGTGTAGGTTTTCTGGTGGTTCTGGATAGTAAATAAAATGTCTATATCTGTGTTGTAGTCATGGCGACCCCTGGTTCCCATCACCACCACTGTAAAGACATCTGAACCATTTCACACCAAACCCTCTGAATCTCTCTGTTTACGTCTCACACACTTAACTAATGAGGGACTTCGGAAAATATGTGGAATTTCTCAAAATAAGGACATTTGCTGGAAAATTTGACTAAATATCTTGAAATAATGACTTTTCATTATCTAGAAATCTCTTTATTTGAAAATGTTGAGTTTATGTCTCAAAATATTCACCCAGTATCTCAAAATTCTGACTTTTTTTATAATATTGACTTAATATCTCAAAATAATGACTTATTTTCTTGAAATATTAAAGTCAAAATACTTATCAAAATGTAAAAATACTACACTCACAGAAATAAAGGTACTAAACTATCACTGGGTCAGTGCTCCTCTTGTCACTGGGGTGGGACCCTCAAGGCTCCATCTCAGTACCTTTAGTCAGGGAACAAAACTGAACCATAATCTTAGCTGTGCTGACTCCACACCCCCCCATCCCCCTCCCCCTCCCCGTCTCGCCTCCAGGCCTTTATTCTACTGTTCTGTTTTAAAACATTCGGTTATGAAAGGTACAAATACAAACTTTTTTCCTGGAAAAACTGATTTAAGGTTCACAATCAGACCTTAAAACCACGGTTTTTACCTTGATGAGTGAAAAATGCACAGAACCTTTATTTCTAACAGTGCATGTCAAAGTACTAAGAAAGTAAGTAATAATTTCGGGATAAAGCAAATATTCATAAGATATTACAATATGTATAATAGCATTGTTACAATACTTTTCTGCCAGAATAAGTCAATATTTTGAGAAAATAAGTCATTATTCCGACCCAGCAGGTCAACATGTTGAAAATATAAAGGAACTAAGGCCCGATCCCATTTCACCCCCCACCCCTACCACTGAGCCCTTATCCTTCTGTTTCGCATGTTCACGTCTAGGGTTAGGGTGTCCCAACTCTTGTTGAGATGGAGGGGTAGGGCGAAGAGTTAGGGCTACATGGCCCTCCAAACGGAGGTTTTTCAGAGGCTCCAGAGAAATATAACGGGGAAAAAAAGGAAAAAAAATAAAACCCCCAGAAAAACCAGCAAGGTGGCAGCGCAAGAGACCAAAGACCCACAAATATGAGAATTTTCTCAGTTTAAAAAAAAAAACTACGATTACCACCATTTTATCTTAGCATTAATGTCATTTCAATGTATTATTGGTTGTTTTCTTCACAACAACCATAAAAATAGCTACCAGCATGCTAATGTCTCAGTAGCTAGCTAGCTAACTTTCCCGTTCCACCTTAAATAGTCCAGCAGCTATGACGCCAGAATGTAGCTGCTGCACCATTTAAGGTGGAATGAGAAAATTAGAACCAGAAGCTGGTGAATAGCTGAGCTGCAGCTTCATATCACCAAAGAATTAGTGGTGGGCGATAATAAATAACTGCCCCCCTCTTTGAAGGCATATGATCCCTAAATGTAACTAAAGCCCAGCAGTGAGGAGCTGAACTTTCCCCTCCTCTGCTGTCCCTGCAGACGGGCAGGGTCGCCTACAGAGCGGCGCTGGTAGCTGTTAATGAAGTGAAGCGGTTTTTATTTGAGGGTCCCATTTCAGAGGGAAGATCTCAACCACTACCCCCTGTAACTCTGTTCCAAGGGGTGAGGGCGACAAGGGGTAGGGGTAAAAAGAAATGGGATTGGGCCCCAAGTCAATATTCTGACATACAGAAGAGCCGAAGATGAAACTGTAATGGCTAAAATTCCAGACAGGACACTGTAACTCGTTAGTAAGACTGTAGGACAACAGAAGCGCATAAGCCGGTCCTGTCGACTCTGTCTGAACTCCGTGTTGGTAAAACCAGTTGTTCACACCTCAGACTCTATTTAAAGCTCTGCGTGTGTGGATAGAGTAAATGTGAGTAAGCATGATGTCTGTGAGCTGAGAGACGCTACACCCGTGCAGCAGAGGAGGCGTGCTTAGACACCGTATGTAATGGATCTGCAGCTTCTACAGGCTGTCAGGGACACGACTCCACAGCTTCCCATGAAACGCTGTGACGGATTTGCGCTGGGAGGGGAGATTTATTTAGATTAATGGAGATATAAGATGCGATATTCTCCTCTTAATTCAGATAAATTGGCCTTGACTCATAGATCATTTCAGATAGGAGAGTGCAGGACATAACGTGGGCAGATCTAGATAAGTCTTCTAAATCTGTGAGCCTTTTAAAATTATTATTAACAGCATTCCACAGATTACCAGCTCAAACTTCTGCCAACAAGTCCTCCAATTACAGTTGTGCTGGAAAGTTTGCAAACCCTTCTGAATTTTCTGCATAAATTTGGCCTAAAAACTTCATCAGATTTTCACACAAGTTCTAATAGTAAACAAAGAGAACCCGAATTGCACAAATGAGACAGAAATATTAGGCTTGGTCATTTACTTACTGAGGGAAACGATTCAGTACTTCATATCTGTAAGTATGTGAACCTCTGCTTTCAGTATCTGGTGTGAGTCTTGCGTAGCAATAACTGCAGCTAAACGTTTCCAGCAGCTGTTGATTCTCCTGCGTATTGGCTTAGTGGAGTTTTAGCTCTTTTAAAAATAAATAAATAAATACATTTTTTAAAATTTAAATAAAACACACCTCATAAAAGGTACGATTTGTGAACACTGAGAGGAGGAGACACCAGAGTGGGACATCTGTGCACCAAACACTGGCTGAGGAATGTTGACCACAAGCCTCTCCAACCCTGTGACCAGAGGACTCTCACTCTCCACTGTTGTTTCAGCTGGACTTCAGAGGCTGACCGCATCTCAGCCTTGTTTTGCTTTCTCATCCCTGATGGATGCTTTCATTTCTTAATATCCACTTTGCTTTGCGGTGACCATGCCTCACCGGTTCTCTGACTCAGGTTCCAAATTAGGCCTCAACCCAACAGTGCTAAACAGTGAAGGGAGGCAGTGGAGCTTTCTATGGAGAGGAAGGATCAGCAGAAAGAAGCTGTCGCAGTCGATTAGCAAATCAACTAATCTACTGAATATTTTGACGATAAACACACTGTTTACAACAGCAAACATTTACTGTACATGCATACATTTTACTTTAAATACATCGCATTTGTAACTACAAACCCGTTTTTCCCTGTTTTGTGTTCTAATACTTTATACTAATGCTGTTTGCTGTCCAGTGTCGACCAGAGGAGGATGGGCTCCCCTTTTGAGTTTTGGTTCCTCTCAGTGTTTCTCCCTCCTGCTCTTAGGGAGTTTTTCCTTGCCACTGTCATCACTGTTGACGCTCATGGGGGCTCAGACCTGGATTTTCCTGTAAAGCTGCTTTGTGACAACTTTGGCTTGACAAACCTAAGTTTAAGTGAGATCCTGCTGGTGTGGGTTTCCTCTTTTTCCCTGATGCACACAAAAGTGATTAGTGCCAATAGTGCCCTCTTTTGGAATCTCCAGACATCTAAATACACCTTTGAAATGACCTGTGGATTCCTCATTCAAATTACAAGGTAATTACGAAGCCGATTCACTGAGAATTCAATTTTAATCAGTCACTTTAATCAAGCTGCGACTGCCCAATTGCATTTGCACTGCTGTTTCTGATCCACTCGTACCAGTGTAACACACACCAACACACCACCACCATGTCAGTGTTACTGCAGTGCTGAGAATGATCCACCACCCAAATAGTACCTGCTGTGTGAGGATCCATGGGGTCCTGACTGCTGAAGAACAGGGTAAAAGGGGGCTAACAAAAGTATCAGAGAAACAGACGGACTACAGTCTGTAACTGTACAACTACAAAGTGAACACCATAAGACAAACACGGGAGCAGAGCTTCAGTTCTGCAAAAAGGCTGCCTGACCTGCACGAATTCCTATTCCAACCCATCGGCCTTCAGCCTCAGACCACTCAACACTCCGGGACCTGAAACAACACTGATATTTTGTGCAAGATTTGGAATCAACTGATCAAACGGGTAGATAAATATAAGATACGGACGTTTGGGCACCCTTGGTACATTACACAGTTTTCCTCTAAAGATAACTATGACAACTAGGTCATATTTAAGCAATAGAGCACGAGAGGGAGTGCGTTATCGTGAAATAACATCTGTATTTATTTAACTGTTGTAGAAAAGCAGTAGAACACTCAAGGAGTGTGTTATTGCTGTAACATCACGGCTGTGATGATCTACTGCCGTGATGTTATTGGTGATAACTCCCTCCTCGAGTGTCTCTACTGCTTTAATACAGCAGTTAAATAAATACAGTAAGAAATGAATAAACTGGCCGTGAACGCGGCGTTTAATATGTTTTAATGTTCAGTTCCTTCCTCCTAATTAGAGCTCCTTAACGAGCAGCTTGTTGCTACGTCAGAGTAACAAGCTCCGCCCACTCGCTGCTCAGCCGGCAGTTCGTTCTCCAGCTCCTTACACTAAATTCCCAAACTGTCGTCACCACTGAGCAGCTTTTCTGTTTTTAAAGTAGTCTTATGGCTCAGTCTGATTCGGTCAGACTCTGAAGATCAGACGACATGACAGTATCTCACAAAAGTAAGTGCACCCCATCACATTTCTGCAAATATTTTATTCTATCTTTTCATGGGACGACACTAAAAAATGAAACTTGGATACAAGTTAAAGTGGTCAGTGTGCAGCTCGTATAGCAGTCCAGATTTACTGTCCTCTGAAAAGAACAACACACAGACATTAATGTCTAAATAGCTGGTGTTTATATTTGGTATCTAAATAGCTGGTGTTTATATTTGGTATCTAAATAGCTGGTATTTGGGGGCAGTTGTGGGCTGGAGGTTAGGGAACTGGCCTGTGACTGGAAGGTCGCCGGTTCGATTCCCAACACCAACAGTCCATGACTGAAGTGCCCTTGAACAAGACACCTAACCCCCAATTGCTCCCCGGGGGCCGTGGATAGGGCTCCCCACCGCTCCAGGCAAGTGTTCTCACTGCCCCCTAGTGTGTGTGTATTCACTAGTGTGTATGTGGTGTTTCACTTCACGGATGGGTTAAATGTGGAGGTGGAATTTCCTCGGTTGTGGGATTAAAAAAGTATCACTTAACACAAGTGAGTCCACCTCACAGTGAACATGTCCACATTGTGCCCAATTGTGTCGTTGTTCCTCCCTGGTGTCATGTGAATCAGAGCTACAAGGGTCCAGGTGTGATTGGGGAGCAGGGCTGTTAAATTTGGTGTTTTGGGTACAATTCGCTCATACTGGCCACTGCAGCTCACGGTAAAAAACTCTGAGGATGTGAAAAATAGAATTTTTGACAATTGTCTCTTGCCTACAGTCAATTATGGTGGTGGTAGCATCATGGTCTGGAGCTGCATGAGTGCTGATGGCTCTGTGGAGCTGCGGTTCATTGAGGGAAACATGAATTCCAACATGTCCTGTGACGTTCTGAAGCAGAGCATAATCCCCTCCCTTCGGAAACTGCACCGCATGGCAGTTTTCCAACTCGATAATGACCCCAAACACACCTCCAAGATGCCACTGCCTTGCTGAAGGCAAAGATGATGAACTGGCCAAGTATTTCTCCAGATCTAAACCCAATTGAGCACCTATGGGGCATCCTTAGCGGAAGGAGGAGGAGTGCACGGTGTCTGACATCCACCAGCTCCGTGATGTCATCATGGAGGAGTTGTAGAGGATTCCAGTAGCAGCCTGTGCAGCTCTGGTGAATTCCATGCCCAAGAGGGTTCAGGCAGTGCTAGATAACAATGATGGCCACACAAAATATTGACACTTTGAGCACAATCTGGACATGTTCACTGTGAGGTGGACTCACTTGTGCTGCCAGCTATTTAGACATTAATGTCTGTGTGTTGAGTTCTTTTCAGAGGACAGTGAATCTGCACTGCTATACAAGCTGCACACTGACCACTTTAACTTGTATCCAAGTTTCATTTCTATAGTGTCGTCCCATCAAAAGATAGAATAAAATATTGGCAGAAATGTGAGGGGTGCACTCTCTTTTGTGTGATACTGTAAATTCCCAAACCGTCGTCACCACTGAGCAGCTTTTCAGTCGGCAGCTGTGACAGAAGAACAGCTGAACAACCTGGAATCAGCCAGAAATGAACCCAACACCATTCGCCAAACTAAACGGGCTGTAAGAAACTTTACAGACCAGCTGGAACAAAACAACATTAATACTGATCTGGAGAAACTGAGCAAACTGAGCTGAACCTGATATTGTGGCAGTTTTATGGCTCAGTCTGACCTGGTCAGTTTGACCGGTCTGTACTTCTTACACAAACAGAAAACTGACAATTTTAAGATCACATTTGACCGACAGCCGATTTGGTCAGACTCTGAAGATCAGATGACACTAAATTCCCAAACTGTCGTCACCACTGAGCATCTTTTCAGTCGGCAGCTGTGACAGAAGAACAGCTAAACAACCTGGAATCAGCCAGAAATGAACCCGGTACCATTCGCCAAACGTGTCGTCTGATCTTCTCAGTCTGACCAGGTCAGTGATCTTAAAATTGTCAGTTTTCTGTTTGTGTAAGAAGTACAGACCGGTCAAACTCGTTGCTTATCAATGGTGTCTTAGCGCAGTGACAGTGTAAAACCTGTGATGTGAACTAACAGCACGGTTAGAACGCCTCTCAACCAATCCGCTTGTGTGGCAAGAACTAAATTCTCTAAATTAAAAGAACTCTAATTCTGCACATTTTACTGCACTTAACATATTGACCAAAAAAAAAAAAAACCTACAAAATGTGGCATGTGCATAAATTTGGGCCCCCTATCATTCAGTATTCCATAAGACCCCCTTTGGCTGTGAACACAGCCTCCAAATGCTTCTCGTAGCCAGCTAACCTGTTCTTGCTTTACCTTTTGATGATTGTGCAACACCTCTGATTGGTCTTGTTGTGTTCACACTTCAGAGGTTGACTTTTCTGAGGTGATCACAGGTTACCTTCAGATGAGCATTCCTGGTTCTACCCATTTCATTTGTTTGCCTAAGCCATCAAATACCTGACCAGGTGAGTTCCTGCTTTGCTGGAATAAGAACCAATAAGACTAGACACACCTGGGGTTGAACATGTTTCACCGAAACAACTTGGAGGGATGTTTTCTCTGGTTTGAAGGACGTGTCAGAGATGCAGATGACGTTTGTTACACAACACTGCACAGTGAGCCTAATGTCACCTACAGATGACCGTATAATCTCTGTAAAAAAGCACTGACCGATAGAACGCTCTGGAGCAGCCGCATATGATCCCAAGTTCTCCATGCCAAATGCCAAGCGTAGGCTAGAGGGGTATAAAGCCCTCCAGCATTGGACTGTGGAGCAGTAGAACTGTGTTCTCTGGAGTGATTGAGCTCCATCCAGTACCTCTGGGATGAGTTGGAGTGACCTAGAACTGACCATCCAACATCAGTACCTGACCTCACTAATGCTCCATCAAATCCTCACAGCAATGTTCAACATCTAGTGTAAAGCTACCGCAGCACAAACTCACTATTAACGCCTTTATTTCAGAAGAAGCACCGGAGGAGCAGGAGTTTCATGCAAACGAGCTTCTGACTCATCATTGTTTGTATGCTATGCTGGATCCCGACCAATCACAGGTGTTCTTTGGATGTTTGCATGAACTGAAACATTAAACTAAATTATTTTGATAAAAGTAATGCAAGCCAGCCAACCACATTAAGGGTTCAGCAGAATTTAAAAGTTTTCAGTACATTGGAATCGCAAAATGCTGCATTATAATTGCCTTTACTGTAGTGTGGCCACATCATTAATCCCTAAACAGAACATTAAACCATTGATTTGTTTTAACTCTCTCTTGAAACGTTTATTTTCCATTGTTAGATTCATAATAGACTCCTTCATTTCCAAAGCTTAGCTCATCGGGGTGCAATTTGTACCTCTTTTTTTCACATTTAAAACATCACATGCAGTCATATGCAGACGTTTGAGCACCTAAATTCCAGGTTTTGTTGGGTGGCCAAGTGAAAAATAAGCCAATCTCTACAGAAAACCCACCTAAACATGCCATTTTCCTGCAGATGTTAGTGCACAATATCCGTTTATTTGCTGAGGTTAACATGGTGAAAAAAAATAAATAAAACAAAAATCTAAAAAAATTTATACAGTTTTATGATGTCACAAAAACCAACACCTTACATATACGACAGCTTGGCCCCACTCACTCACGCTAATGTTAATGAGGTGCGTTCCTGCCTGGACTGAATTACACCGCCAATCAGAACAGAGCTCATTTATATATAGCAGTATTAAAAGCGCCGTAATATCGACTGTAGCACAGAACATGCAGTCGCATGCAAAAGTGTAAATAAGCTACACGTCCTCTATAGACACACTTCTGCACATTTTAATAGACAATTACTGTTTATTAAACAACTTAAAGGAAAAACACAAATGTGGCTTGTGCAAAAGTTAATATCACATTTTATGTTTTATTTATCTTTTATTTCTAACATGCTGAACATAACAGCAAATAACTAAAAACGGCGCTCTAACAACTTTTTTTTGTTTAGAAAAATCAACAAAACGTCATTTAACCAGGGCTGTAATGATGCTTTATAACCCACCCAGGGTTCTTTGTGAAAATGGAGATTTTATTGATAATATTTCTTGAATTTAGAGGTCTTGAAAAAACAGCGTTCAGAAATCAGTGCTGAAGTTGAGGTATCTGGTACTGTATGACCATTTTTTTGACACCCAGCCCCAATTCAGTCACTGCCATCTCTCTAAAGCAGGGACTCGACTACAGCGTGATGAGTCTGACTGCAGCGAGCTTCACTCAGCAGCAGACGAGGCGTCCTGAATTATCCCTGGTGTCCAGCCAAAGAGTCACTGCAGTGGAAACTCAGAGCTATTCACATCTCTCAGTGCTGCAGAGGCGAGTGGTGGTCTATGAAGCTCTAGAGGTAACAAATTTAAAATTAAATTCCACTATTTTTTCCAAAATTACTCCATAACTCACTGTTAGAGATGTAAACAGAGTAACTCAGAGCGAAACAGTTCAGATGGCTTTACAGTGGTGGTGATAGGAACCAGGGGTCTCCATGAGTACAGCACAAATATAGACATTTTACTTACTATCCAGAATTATCTGTGAACCTACACTAGTCTTATGAGCTTTATATGGAATGATGATGGGAAAATGAAGGAAAATCTGAAATAATATGTTTTCTTTGGGGACTATTTTAACCTCACAACATCCTGCATATCATGTATCCCTCCACCATGAATGGAATTTCAGGCCAAAATCTTCTCAAAACTATCGTAAGACAATATCTCAGTCATCAGGCAGTGAATTCATAACCATTTCATGTAGGAACTTTCTGTGATGGAGCTTTTAGAGGTGGACGTCTGGTTCCTATCACCACCACTGTGAACAGCTCTGACTCGGTAAGTTTCTCTAGAACAGAGCGTTTCACACCAAACCACTCTGAACGACGCTGTTTACATCTTAACCTTTTGATTATTTAGAAATTTTGGCAAACTGACTGAAGTTCCCTGACATAACAGTTGATATACACTCACCGGCCACTTTATTGGGTACACCTCGCTAGTAAAAGGCTGGACCCCCTTTTTCCTTCAGAACTGTCTTAATTCTTCATGTCAGACTTTCAACAAGGTGTTGGAAACGTTCCTCAGAGATTCTGGTTGGTTATTTGAGTTCCTGTTGTTTTTCTATCATCTGGAACCAGTCTGCCCATTCTCCTCTGACCTCTCACATCAACAAGGCATTTTCGTCCACACAACTGACCGCTCACTGGATATTTCCTCTTTTTCGGACCGTTCTCTGTAAACCCTAGAGATGGTTGTGCGTGAAAATCCCAGTAGATCAGCAGTTTCTGAAATACTCAGACCAGCCTGTCAACCCGACACAAACAACCATGCCACATTCAAATACCTAATAAAGTGGCCAGTGAGTGTATAAATTGTTGTTGTATCTGTTTTCGTATTAAATAAATAAATTAAAAAAAGACCAAAAGTTGTCCAGCTAACCAGGTAAGAAACACAGGTCTGTGCACTGACAGGTGACACACCTTCTGCTACAATGATGGCGTGTCATCTCAAAAGCATTACAGTCATTTATCAGCAGGGCCGAGCACGCCTCTCAGAGGTATGCAGATAGAGAACACCAGGCGGGTTTAGCAATTTAGATTTTGTAAAGTGAATGCAGCCTAAAGCAACACCAGAAACCTACACTACACTGCAAAAGGTATTCAATCGTCTGGCTTCACACGCATATGAACTTGAGTGACGTCCCATTCTTAATCCATAGGGTTTAATATGATGTCGGCCCACCCTTTGCAGCTATAACAGCTCAAACTCTTTTGGGAAGGCTTTCCACAAGGGTTAGGAGTGTTTATGGGAATTCTTGACCGTTCTTCCAGAAGCACTTTTGTGAGGTCGGACACTGATGTTGGACGAGAAGACCTGGCTCACAGTCTCCGCTCTAATTCATCCCAAAGGAGTTCTATTGGGTTGAGGTCAGGACTCTGTGCAGGCCAGTCAAGTTCTTCCACACCAAACTTTGTGCACTGGTGTGCAGTCATGCTGGAACAGGAAGGGGCCGTCCCCAAACTGTTCCCACAAAGTTGGGAGCATGAAATTGTCCAAAATCTCTTGGTGCTGAAGCTTTAAGAGTTCCTTTCACTGGAACTAAGGGGCCGAGCCCAACTCCTGAAAAACAACCCCACACCATGATCCCCCCTCCACCAAACTTTACACTCAGCACAGTGCAGTCAGACAAGTACCGTCTCCTGGTAACCACCAAACCCAGGCTCGTCCATCAGATTGCCAGGCGGAGAAGCGTGATTGGTCACTCCAGAGAACACGTCTCCACTGCTCTAGAGTCCAGTGGCGGTGCTTTACACCACTGCATTCCACGCTCTGCATTGCGCTTGGTGATGTAAGGCTTGGATGCAGCTG